>NC_090825.1:20741893-21044924 GCF_028021215.1 Eschrichtius robustus
CAAGACCCTGTCAACCACATGGGTGCTAGTGTCGGAGGGTCTCCTGCAGAGGGAAGGAGTGGCTGTGGCTCACTGCAGGCACAAGGACACTGGCAGCAGAAGTCTGGGAAGTAATCCTTGGTGTGATCTCTCCTGGAGTCCGCCATTATCCCCACCAAAGAAACTCTGAAAGTCCTCTTTAAGGGCATCTGCTTCTTGTCTCCAGCAAAAACTACATGTGTGATTATTTGAGTTGTGAGCTAAACTAAATACTTTTTTCCCCCAAGGGAAACCATTTTTACTGAAAAACAATCTTGTAAAGAAATCATGGTAATTCAGACCTGGGTGTTTTGCAAACACTTTACAGAGAAGGCAAAGTGAGCCACTCACTTTAAGGAAAACAACTTTTTCTGATCATTGCTATTAGCAAAATGAATGCTCTGGGGCAAAAATTAGAATTTTAGAAATTGTCAACTGATGGCTCCTCAACACTGAAAGAATTTTCCATGAAATAAATGGTAATATTAATAAATGTGATATCAACTTTCAGAAGATCTGTATAACTATTGAAGCAATATTTTCCAAAGTAACAAAGGACAAAATTATACTTGTGTAATAGGTCCATTTACAGTGCAACATAGACATTGATTTCAGTAGAGTATGACAAGTTCATTGGTATGGTTTCATATTTAACTTACACAGTTTTAGCTTGGATCAGGATGAATATCCACAATGATCTCAGAAGCTAATTAATTGCTAATCCTTTCCTGGATTTCATCCTTTTTTGGATTTCCTTTATATCCTTTGACAAAAACATTTTGTAACAAATTGAATGCAGAAACAGATATAGGAGTCAAGTTATCTTCTATTAAAGATAGGTGCAAAAACATAAAACAATATCATTTCTCTGAGTAATTTATTGTTGTTTTAGAGAACATCATTTTTTTAATGTGTTGATTGTGTTAGTGATAGGGATAGAGTAGGATAAATTAAATAGTCAGTTTAGAAATCCCACTAGGGGATTAAGGACAGAAGGGAATTTTAAGGGAGTTTGGGAGACTGTTGTAAGCTAATGACCACTCGAGAAAAGAATCTAGTAATGTAACAACAATCTACACTACCTTGAAGAAGACCAGGTGCATCCAAGCTCCATATACACTCAAGTCACAAGTCCTGATAATTAAAACACAAGACAATACATATGGGGTCTGAATCTTGTTACATGAATTCAAAGAGTTATTAGTCCTGGAAAAGTAGCATTTCTGATGTAGACAAGATAAAAATACAGGTGAAAGGGGAAAGAAACTAGGTGAAAGGGGACATTATACCAAAATCTGAGATAAATTACAATATTTTGGTATACATTACCACCCTTTTGCTAATATACGTATGATTTAAATAGCACCATGACAGTCCCCATTAAACCATATAGGGCCAAAGGAGAGACTAATGATGTAAGTCTTGACGTCTGCCCAAGAATGAGGAAGAAGGTGGTCTTCTCCCCTCCCCGCTTTTTCTTTGATTATAAAAATGTAGCCCTCTTTGTTCTCCAGGCTGCTGCGCTCCCTTGCCAGCCCGCTTGTATCTCTCACAAGCATCCTATGCTAATAAACTCACCCTTTGCCTGCTGCTTTCCCTCTCACTGAGTTCTTTCGGTAACCAGACAAAAGAACCCGAGCTTCAGTAAATCCTGACATGAGGTGAGCGGTTTTAATCAAAAGACAGTGGGTTCAAGTCCCCTTCTAGTCAGGGATCATGGGTTCAAGTCCCAATCTGAGGTGCGGGTGGGTTAAGTTCCAGCCTGTGGGTCCGAGTCACAATCTGAGTTTTGGCTGGGTTTGAGTCCCACACGAGAAGGAGTGCAGTTTCATTAGTATGTAATGGGTTTATTTTTGGTATTCTAAAACTGATTCATAGATCAGTTTTTAAATCATAAATTTAAAAAGTTTCTCACGTTTATTTATTAATACAATACAAATCATATATATATATATCTCACATTAAAAATCACATCTTTGGGATCATTTTTTTCTCTTTAAGAATATAAAAAGGTTCTGAGATGAAAAAACTTTCAAAACTCTAATTTAAAGGAATATTAACTGAGAGAATTTTATACATAAAAGATTAAAACAACAATAAAAATGACATAATCCAAGTATGCAGAGACATTTTTTCATATCTCTATTAATTATATATATAACGTCTTGGTCAAAAAGCTGTTATATCATTACTAAATGATTCATAATGAATATAGAATCATTATAAAATGAAGCTATAAGAGTAAACACATACATACCTGAAATGCTCTTGAAAGTGATATAATTTGTGAAAGTACTATTCAGTTATACCTCACATACATATTTACTCTAAAATTCATAAACTACAAAATTACTTTAAGATCACTTTTATTTGACATTTGACTGGCATAGCCTGTTTTTTTAAAAAAAGAATAAAGGTAAAAATGTAAAGTCAAAAGTAATTTTCTTGTAGTTTCCATTATAGATGGCTAAAATATACCTATAGTATAATAATATGTATATAAAAATATTATGCATTTAGATTATTTTGAATGTAGAAATAGTTAGCTTTTACCAAACACTGAGTAGCTATTAGAGCCACAAACAAGGTATCAAGTTTGAAGAAAGATCAATCACCATTTGGGTATGGTTTGACCTTCAATATATTGCTCCTTTTCAGACTCATCACACTACCCATTGCTGCTCTCAGTGCAATAGTGTGTGTAAGTCATGTTTGCTATAGAATGGCACCATTCCTCTATATTCCCTCCAAAATTCCAGCTCATTGTAGAGGATCCAGTTTTCAGACACTGCTGCAGCTTCGGCTGATAATACAGATATTTTTTTTATCTTTGATAGCACTGCCCCCAAAATATTTTATTCAAAAAGCTAAATTTACCTTTTGTTCACTTTTTATCGTAGATCTTTCTACCAGCAAGAGACACAGGCATAGGTCTGATAATGACTGTGTACTAAGGGAAAAGACAATCTGAATACTAGGTACTGAGCATCTTAGAATCATTCATTTGACACCTGCCCCTTTGACACCCTTCCTTGAACCAAGCTTGTGCTTTGTTTGGGCTTTTTTCATATAATGAGTCATTGCTGGGTGGGTCTTTCAGTTATTCATGTCTAAACAGTGACCCTAGTGAACTAGTGGATATTAAAGTTCTCCAAAATTCTTGTATATACCTAAATTCTTGGTAAGCACTGTTTACACTTAATATTTAAAAGAAATAGAATCCAATTACCTCCAGCCACTAGGAATAAGTGATTTTGGAACTTGAGTTTTAATGAATACATAAGTGTATTAGGTATTTGTTTTATTAATTTTTTGTGCGTGAAAAATAGCTCTCTAAAGCAGGTATGATTGCCCTTGATAAAACATATTTGCTGTATTTTCTTCACTTTGTTGTTTATGGCTGTTATTTGAATTTTTTTTTATGTTTTGATTTGATGATATCATATAAGATTTTTAGATTGTCTAATAGTTTAGAAGACACACTGATCTCTTGGATCATCTTTTTGAACGTTATTTTACTAAAAAATGGGTACATCTCAAGCACTATAAATGACAGCTACTCATAGCAGGATGTTCAAATCTTTTCTCTATTAACTTTTCAAATATAAATTTGAAACATAAAATAATGTATGTATCATTAATATAGGTTATGAAGGAAATAATACAATAACTTCTCTGAGTTCACCATGAGAATTAGGAAATCACTAGTACCATGGAGGTTATTACTTCATAAATTATATTAATGCTAGATTTGCTTTGCCAATATTCTGGTTAATGCTTTTGAATTCATCTTCATAAGTTAGATGGTTCTATATAATTTCTTTTCATTGTAATGTTCTTTTCAGGTAACAATGATAACGTCTTTTAAAAGGATGATTTATGTGAAAGATAAGATGATATAAAATGGGCATCATTTTTCCTTAAGAGTTTGATGAAATCTGGGAAGATATTCACCTTGTCCTGGTTTTTTTTCTTTGTGGAAATCTTCCTAAGTAGTTCTTCAGTTTTTTTATAATTGTTCTGTAGCACTTTACTTATTCCTAAATTAGTTTTGTTAAGTTCTTTCGGTACTGTTAATCTCTCTACTATGCAAGAGATGGAAGAAAGGCCCATAAGTGATAAACAGAATAAATACAATTTTTTTAACCACTTTATTGAGATATGATTAATTATGAAAAGTTGTACATTTTTAATGTTTACACAGCTTGATGAGTTTGGAGATAAGTATATATCCATAAAACCATTACCACAATCTATACCGTAAACGTATCTATCACCTCTAAAAGTTTCTTCCTGACCTCTTGACTTATTATTATTTCTTTTTTAAAAAAATCAATGCCCACCAGAGTCTTTGAAAGAATAGTTCTCAATTCTAACTTTCTATCAACACATTATTTTATCAGTATTATAACCTGTAGTTTTGGTGAAATAAAACATATACCTATGAGAGAATAGTTACAGTGAAAAGCAACATATGATTACAGTTTCCTATAAGCGTGATAATAATATTGTAGGCATTTGAAAAAGGGTTATATTACAGAGACAATAAGGTATTTCCATATTTACGTTGTGGGCATTTAGAAATGTGCTGATATGATAGTGATGTTTCCTCAATCTTCATTAAAGACATAGTGTTTCTGAAATGGAACATAAGTATTCTGCTGGTTATGATGGGAAAAAAATCTGTGTTCCACTTCTGGGTACATGCTATTTTTGTGAAGCTGGTCAAGATGTTATCTCACTCTGTAAAATCAGCAAATAAATACTGTAATAATTACTATGTATCTCACTGTTGTATCACAATATCTGACAAATGTGGCATTGATTATGTATCTATTGTATGAATGAATAACTGAATCTCAGGACAACTATTGATACATTTCACTAAAACATATGGTATACTTATTGATTATATGAAATGTGTTCATGTTTTTCAAGTGCATCATATCAGTGTAAACAAAGTGAGTTTATTACTCAGTCATTGAAATGTGGCACTAGGCCAATACAGTTTTCTCAGCTTTCTCTGGTTTTAAGATTTGGAGTCATATGTCTAGTAAACCAATGGCTAAATGAGGCTAGAATGTGCCTCTCTACTGGTAAACAAGATTTTAATTCAAAGTTTCAGATTGTATTATTCAGGTACATGGGCTTATTAATATACACAAATTATTATATGTGGTCCAAATTTTGAATTTTGGATTTTAGAGATCAAAAAATATTCACTTGAACAAGTTTAGAATTACTTTAGGAAGTTTCAGGATGTCCTCTCTTTAGCATAAAATGAAAGCCATAAGATATAAGAAAAATTGGAATTATCAGTGTGAATAAAGAGCTGTCTTTTCAAAAAAATACTGTGTTACAGAATCGATCAGCATTCAGAATTGATTTAGTGGGTGTGATTAAGAATTGTCGTTCGTTCTAACTAAATTATATGAGAGTCCATAGAAGCCAATAAAATATCATTAAGCATGCAGTGATTGTCAAACAAACCCATGACTGTCTATGAACAATGTGACATTTGGAAAATAGATTTCTATAACTGGCCAAACAGTTATTATCCTTTATGGTACTATCATGGTAGTCTTGATGAATCTACCAACTTTTAGCCACATATTCATGTTAAACAAGTAATGTGTGTTGCATGAATACATGAGACAAAGGGGAAGGGGGGATAGGGAAGGAGGGAAGGAGGGAGAAAAAGTAGAACAACAAATAGCATATACAGGCTGTTCCACAATCCTAGTAAAGGAAGGTCCTGTTTAGGTTTAAGACATACAGAACTCAGAAAGATCTCCCAAGGGAAAAGATCAGTATCAGTGCTCCCTATCCCTTACCTAGGCTATTCAAGTTTATTTCTGTGAGGTCCATACTAGTTCAGGGGGAAAACAAGTTACATACAGATAAAACTAGGAATTATTTTGGGCTTCTGAAATTATAATGAGTACCTCACCATATTCTTCATAAATATTCTAGGACAGTGTTGGCTTTTTGACCTATACACCTTAACATGAGAACCATACTTATAGGACTCAGACGCTTCAAATTGGCCTATAGCATAAAAATAAATTCAGAGTTTACGCATATGTTTACCAAACTTATAAATAATAAGCTTAAACCAGATACCTACACATGGAATTCAGAGGCGGGCCTTTGCATATAGTAGTGCAACAACCAGGCAACAAGAAGCTGACAGTTCAGGGGTTGGTCATTATGTCCACCATTTTAATAAAAGAATGTTGAGTCAATGGCTGTTTTCCACTTAAATTATCTGAATTTCAAATCGAGTTATTTAAAATCATCAATAAAGAATGTATGCCCATATTGTTTGTACATGTTGCCTGGATAAATTACAATGATTATGAAGCAAGTTCTCTAGATTTTAACTAATATTAAAAAAAAAAAAAAACTTTTCAAACGCAGGTATTTATATTTAGTATTTAATCAATTCTAACGCTATCTAAATACAGAAATATTACTTACAAATTCTCACACATATGGCCAACATACTAGCATGGTTTTGATTTTGTTATTTTCAAATTTATACTATAATTGAATGTAAATGAATATTAATTCACTATACGTCTAGCTTCTTAAATTTTCCTAAATGTATCTTAACCATGTTAGAAACTAAAGTTAAAAATAATTAATTTTTTTTTCCATGCAAACTGGAACTATGTAAAATAGTTTATCATTTTAAACTGCTTGTTTCCAGTTTGTTCTTCTTGAGTACTAGTTTTTTGTTTTTTGGGTTTTTTTGGTATATATATATAGCAAATTTCAGATAATATTAGTTAAGCTTAAAATAAATTTTGAATTCATTTTTCATATTCTGTAAAAGGCTTTATAAAATTATTAGGTACTACTGAAAATAGACTGAAATATCAAGGTACCGATGAATATAAATCACACTGATTTCAGTTTTAAAATAACATATTTTGAATTAAATTTTTATTTTTATTTGTATATATATAAACCTCTGTACAAGAAACACAAACATATTCAGTCTCACATGCTCTCACGTACAATACATATATATGTACACCTAGATGATTTAACAAAGATATGCTTTACTATTGTTATTCTTCAGCTAAATGAATGAAATTTAGATTTGTTAAACAACATCAACAACAAAATTTTTTTTAGCAGAACAAGCAGTACATTCAAACTAAGTTCTGCCTGCTAAGAACTGAGTCTTTCACTGCCTCTTCTTAAAATCACAACTGTGTTAAATCTGAGGTAATGTTTGATTTTGTTTCTGATTGATTCAAACACTATAGGATCTTATTTTAATCTCAGAGACTCCATTGTATTAGAATTTATTGCTCACATAAAAAAGTACAGGAAATTACTTGAATAAAGATGAGGAATGTAGTATTATAATAATGAATATTATGTGTTTCTAATCCAAAAATTGACAGCTCCTTTTAAATACATTTTGGGGCTCTGTAATTAGCTTAATTCACAAGAAAAGTGGCATACTTGATTTTTTTCTAAGTAAAGCAGTTAATTTAAGTGCATTGAACTTTTAAAAATAGATTAAAATACTTCTTATTCACTTTTCTTAAGACACTTCTTGATTTTTTTTCTTCTCCTGCCCTCCCTTTCCCTTTCGTCCCCTAACTTCTCTTCCCTTCCTGTCTTCTCCTTTCCTCTTCTCTCTTACTTCTCCCTAGTTAGATATCAGCAGGAGACTTTTTATGTGTTTCTATAGTTAAAATGTTTGCGAGCAATTCTAAGCTGTTACTGAGTGTTAATTTATACGATTGAATAGCTTCCAAATAGCCCAGCAGACATGACTGAATTTATTTCAGTGTTGGGAGAAACTACATTTTTTTGTCCTAAGACTACAAATAGGAATATAATGGCGAATAATTAAGTGCAGAACATGGTCTATAGTTAGTAAATCAATTTATGGACTGCTTCTTGATCCCTAAATTGAATATGCCACGTAAATATAAAATGTTTCTCTTAAAGGCTTAAAATCAAAGGTTAAAAAAGATAGTCATAATTTAAAGTAAAAAGTAGGAGGCATGTCAGCACTGCTCAAATCACTCAAATATATTTTAGTACTGTTTTTTTCAAATTCATGACAGACAGAATATTATTAAAAATATCTTCAAATCCTGCCCTACTTTCTGGGACCAACTAGCTTTTAAAAATCAATGCTAGGCTATCTTTTCTGGAGAAAATACATGTAATCTCCTCATTCTGAATAATTCTCTCTCTCTTCCTTCCCTTGGGTTTGCAGGAGGGGTCAAATCAGTTTATTGATTCACAAAGTTTCTTCTAATAAACCAACTGTTCCCAGTATCGTTGGTGTGAAAAATACACTTCGTTATCGCTTAGTACTTGTTTCCTTTCTTCTATGGAGGCCCCCTCCCTTTGTCCACACCCTTTCCCCCCATCCTCCCCAAGGGTAGTGATTAATTTTCATTAGGTAAAAATAATCATGGTCATTCCTTTCTGGGTGCTAGTAGTTCATTTAAGAGTGGACATATAATAATGCCATTCTGGCCAAAGGACACAAGGTGGAATCTGCAGGGGGATCTCTGGGGAAAATTTCTACCTTCACACAAAAGTCAAAATGCTGAGGAAGGCAGAGTAGAGGATGAAAAAATCCTGTGTAGTGGATGGATGTCTTTTTTTATGCCTCTGAATTAACCTACCTTTAAATAGTCATACCTTCAGATTTTGAAGTAGACTAATGAATGTCTTACTGTTCAAACCATTTGGAGTTGGGATATTAATACGAACATCCATCAATATCCTAAATTGATAGCATTAATCAGGAATTGTTGTGTACATTTGGGTCCAAGTAAGATCATGTCGCTAAAATGTAATAATTATAAACTAGTCCATCCTCTTTTAAAATTATATTAAATTTTATGTTAAATTAAGTTGAAACATAATGTAATGTTATTTTTACATTTTTAAACTGTGTTTACTCCAAAAGCAAATGTATTCTAATAAAACTAATTACTCTGGGAATTTTTCTTATATAAAGCTTATGTGTTTTCTGTGATAACCCTTGATTATGAAGTGCATTTCAGTCTTCAAGTTTGCTTTGTTTTGCCATTAATTTGATTAAAATAATAAAGTAAAAAAAAAAGATTATCCAATAATTAAAACGAACCAAACGAATTACAAAACATTTTTATGAGATCAAAATTATCTAAAACATCAATGGTTCCATGAGGATTGCAAATAATGTAAAATATAATTTCTGGAAGCATCAGAAATAAAATCCAAACATGTCAGGCAAGATTTCTGCACACCCGAGTTCTACCCACCACCAGAGCCTCCCATCAAGCCTCTTAGATAGCCTCAACCACCAGAGGGCAGACAACAGAAGCAAGAAAAACTACAATCCTGCAGCCTGTGGACCAAAAACCACAGTTACAGAAAGATAGAGAAGATGAAAAGGCAGAGGGCTATGTACCAGATGAAGGAACAAGAAAAAACCCCAGAAAAACAACTAAATGAAGTGGAGATAGGCAACCTTCCAGAAAAAGAATTCAGAATAATGATAGTGAAGATGATCCAGGACCTCGGAATAAGAATGGAGGCAAAGATTGAGAAGATGCAAGAAATGATTAACAAAGACCTAGAAGAATTAAAGAACAAACAAACAGAGATGACCAATACAATAACTGAAATGAAAACTACACTAGAAGGAATCAATAGCAGAATAACTGAGGCAGAAGAACGGATAAGTGACCTGGAAGACAGAATGGTGGAATTCACTGCTGCGGAACAGACTAAAGAAAAAAGAATGAAAAGAAATGAAGACAGCCTAAGAGACCTCTGGGACAACATTAAACGCAACAACATTCACATTATAGGGGTCCCAGAAGGAGAAGAGAGAGAGAAAGGACCAGAGAAAATATTTGAAGAGATTATAGTCGAAAACTTCCCTAACATGGGAAAGGAAATAGCCACCCAAGTCCAGGAAGCGCAGAGAGTCCCAAACAGAATAAACCCAAGGAGAAACACGCCGAGACACATAGTAATCAAAGTGGCAAAAATTAAAGACAAAGAAAAATTATTGAAAGCAGCAAGGGAAAAACGACAAATAACATACAAGGGAACTCCCATAAGGTTAACAGCTGATTTCTCAGCAGAAACTCTGCAAGCCAGAAGGGAGTGGCATGATATACTTAAAGTGATGAAAGGGAAGAAACTACAACCAAGATTACTCTACCCGGCAAGGATCTCATTTAGATTTGACGGAGAAATCAAAAGCTTTACAGACAAGCAAAAGCTAAGAGAATTCAGCACCACCAAACCAGCTCTACAACAAATGCTAAAGGAACTTCTCTAAGTGGGAAACACAAGAGAAGAAAAGGACCTACAAAAACAAACCCAAAACAATTAAGAAAATGGTCATAGGAACATACTTATCGATAATTACCTTAAACGTGAATGGTTTAAATGCCCCAACCAAAAGACATAGACTGGCTGAATGGATACAAAAACAAGACCCATATATATGCTGTCTACAAGAGACCCACTTTAGACCTAGGGACACATACAGACTGAAAGTGAGGGGATGGAAAAAGATATTCCATGCAAATGGAAATCAAAAGAAAGCTGGAGTAGCTATACTCATATCAGATAAAATAGACTTTAAAATAAAGAATGTTACAAGAGACAAGGAAGGACACTACATAATGATCCAGGGATCAATCCAAGAAGAAGATATAACAATTATAAATATATATGCACCCAACATAGGAGCACCTCAATACATAAGGCAACTGCTAACAGCTATAAAAGAGGAAATCGACAGTAACACAATAATAGTGGGGGACTTTAACACTCCACTTACACCAATGGACAGATCATCCAAAATGAAAATAAATAAGGAAACAGAAGCTTTAAATGACTCAATAGACCAGATAGATTTAATTGATATATATAGGACATTCCATCCAAAAACAGCAGATTACACGTTCTTCTCAAGTGCGCACGGAACATTCTCCAGGATAGATCACATCTTGTGTCACAAATCAAGCCTCAGTAAATTTAAGAAAATTGAAATCATATCAAGCATCTTTTCTGACCACAACGCTATGAGATTAGAAATGAATTACAGGGAAAAAAACGTAAAAAAGACAAACACATGGAGGCTAAACAATACATTACTAAATAACCAAGAGATCCCTGAAGAAATCAAAGAGGAAATCAAAAAATACCTAGAGACAAATGACAATGAAAACACGACGACCCAAAACCTATGGGATGCAGCAAAAGCGGTTCTAAGAGGGAAGTTTATAGCTATACAAGCCTACCTCAAGAAACAAGAAAAATCTCAAGTAAACAATCTAACCTTACACCTAAAGAAACTAGAGAAAGAAGAACAAACAAAACCCAAAGTTAGCAGAAGGAAAGAAATCATAAAGATCAGAGCAGAAATAAATGAAATAGAAACAAAGAAAACAATAGCAAAGATCAATAAAACTAAAAGTTGGTTCTTTGAGAAGATAAACAAAATTGATAAGCCATTAGCCAGACTCATCAAGAAAAAGAGGGAGAGGACTCAAATCAATAAAATCAGAAATGAAAAAGGAGAAGTTACAACAGACACCGCAGAAATACAAAGCATCCTAAGAGACTACTACAAGCAACTTTATGCCAATAAAATGGACAACCTGGAAGAAATGGACAAATTCTTAGAAAGGTATAACCTTCCAAGACTGAATCAGGAAGAAACAGAAAATATGAACAGACCAATCACAAGTAATGAAATTGAAACTGTGATTAAAAATTTTCCAACAAACAAAAGTCCAGGACCAGATGGCTTCACAGGTGAATTCTATCAAACATTTAGAGAAGAGCTAACACCCATCCTTCTCAAACTCTTCCAAAAAATTGCAGAGGAAGGAACACTCCCAAACTCATTCTATGAGGCCACCATCACCCTGATACCAAAACCAGACAAAGACACTACAAAAAAAGAAAATTACAGACCAATATCACTGATGAATATAGATGCAAAAATCCTCAACAAAATACTAGCAAACAGAATCCAACAACACATTAAAAGGATCATACACCACGATCAAGTGGGATTTATCCCAGGGATGCAAGGATTCTTCAATATACGCAAATCAATCAATGTGATACACCATATTAACAAATTGAAGAATAAAAACCATATGATCATCTCAATAGATGCAGAAAAAGCTTTTGACAAAATTCAACACACATTTATGATAAAAACTCTCCAGAAACTGGGCATAGAGGGAACCTACCTCAACATAATAAAGGCCATATATGACAAACCCACAGCAAACATCATTCTCAATGGTGAAAAACTGAAAGCATTTCCTTTAAGATCAGGAACAAGACAAGGATGTCCACTCTCACCACTATTATTCAACATAGTTCTGGAAGTCCTAGCCACGGCAATCAGAGAAGAAAAAGAAATAAAAGGAATACAAATTGGAAAAGAAGAAGTAAAACTGTCACTGTTTGCGGATGACATGATACTATACATAGAGAATCCTAAAACTGCCACCAGAAAACTGCTAGAGCTAATTAATGACTATGGTAAAGTTGCAGGATACAAAATTAATGCACAGAAATCTCTTGCATTCCTATACACTAATGATGAAAAATCTGAAAGAGAAATTATGGAAACACTTCCATTTACCATTGCAACAAAAAGAATAAAATACCTAGGAATAAACCTACCTAGGGAGACAAAAGACCTGTATGCAGAAAACTATAAGACACTGATGAAAGAAATTAAGGATGATACCAACAGATGGAGAGATATACCATGTTCTTGGATTGGAAGAATCAACATTGTGCAAATGAGTATACTACCCAAAGCAATCTACAGATTCAATGCAATCCCTATCAAATTACCAATGGCATTTTTTACGGAGCTAGAACAAATCATCTTAAAATTTGTATGGAGACACAAAAGACCCCGAAGAGCCAAAGCAGTCTTGAGGCAAAAAAATGGAGCTGGAGGAATCAGACTCCCTGACTTCAGACTATACTACAAAGCTACAGTAATCAAGACAATATGGTACTGGCACAAAAACAGAAACATAGATCAATGGAACAAGATAGAAAGCCCAGAGATTAACCCACGCACCTATGGTCAACTAATCTATGACAAAGGAGGCAAAGATATACAATGGAGAAAAGACAGTCTCTTCAATAAGTGGTGCTGGGAAAACTGGACAGCTACATGTAAAAGAATGAAATTAGAATACTCCCTAACACCATACACAAAAATAAACTCAAAATGGATTAGAGACCTAAATATAAGACTGGACACTATAAAACTCTTAGAGGAAAACATAGGAAGAACATTCTTTGACATAAATCACAGCAAGATCTTTTTTGATCCACCTCCTAGAGTAATGGAAATAAAAACAAAAATAAACAAGTGGGACCTAATGAAACTTCAAAGCTTTTGCACAGCAAAGGAAACCATAAACAAGACGAAAAGACAACCCTCAGAATGGGAGAAAATATTTGCAAATGAATCAACGGACAAAGGATTAATCTCCAAAATATATAAACAGCTCATTCAGCTCAATATCAAAGAAACAAACACCCCAATCCAAAAATGGGCAGAAGACCTAAATAGACATTTCTCCAAAGAAGACATACAGACGGCCACGAAGCACATGAAAAGATGCTCAACATCACTAATTATTAGAGAAATGCAAATCAAAACTACAATGAGGTATCACCTCACTCCTGTTAGAATGGGCATCATCAGAAAATCTACAAACAACAAATGCTGGAGAGGGTGTGGAGAAAAGGGAACCCTCTTGCACTGTTGGTGGGAATGTAAATTGATACAGCCACTATGGAGAACAATATGGAGGTTCCTTAAAAAACTAAAAATAGAATTACCATATGACCCAGCAATCCCACTACTGGGCATATACCCAGAGAAAACCGTAATTCAAAAAGACACATGCACCCGAATGTTCATTGCAGCACTATTTACAATAGCCAGGTCATGGAAGCAACCTAAATGCCCATCAGCAGACGAATGGATAAAGAAGTTGTGGTACATATATACAATGGAATATTACTCAGCCATAAAAAGGAATGAAATTGAGTCATTTGTTGAGACGTGGATGGATCTAGAGACTGTCATACAGAGTGAAGTAAGTCAGAAAGAGAAAAACAAATATCGTATATTAATGCATGTATGTGGAACCTAGAAAAATGGTACAGATGAGCCAGTTTGCAGGGCAGAAGTTGAGACACAGATGTAGAGAATGGACATATCGACACCAAGGGGGGAAAACTGCGGTGAGGTGGGGATGGTGGTGTGCTGAATTGGGCGATTGGGATTGACATGTATACACTGATGTGTATAAAATTGATGCCTAATAAGAACCTGCAGTATAAAAAAACAAACAAAACAACTAATACTAAACTTTCATTGGGTTATTTGTATGGAAATATGTTAATATAAATGTTTCAGACTTTACATGAAATTTCTAAAAATCTTATATTTGTATTTGTATGGAAATATGTATGGAAATATGTTAATATAAATGTTTCAGACATTACATGAAATTACTAAAAATCTTATATTTGTATTTGTATGGAAATATGTATGGAAATATGTTAATATAAATGTTTCAGACATTACATGAAATTTCTAAAAATCTTATATTTGTATTTGTATGGAAATATGTATGGAAATATGTTAATATAAATGTTTCAGACATTACATGAAATTTCTAAAAATCTTATATGTTCTAGTATAATGTTATAAGTAATAATCCTAGTTATTACTTTAAAATGTATATCTCAGAAATAACTAATTTTCTTGTCAACTGCATTATTATGAACTTTCATCAAATCTTTAACCGTGGTCATTTTTAAGTCTTTTGTCATTTACAGACAGTTCTGGGTGTACTCTGATGATTTTCCAAATATGTTCCTATAAAAGGGTTTCATCTTCAAGAAATTCATGGAAAAGACTCTGACAAGTACCGGTTTCTGGTAACTGACTGTACTGCTGAACTGAATGAATAAGCATTTTCAGAACTCTAATGAAAAACTGATGAACTCATAAAAGTGCTAACAAAAGAAAAAAAAAAAAAGATTTCTGCACACCCAGTGCCTGTACAACTTACTATCTGACACTGATGGTTTATAACACAGATTACCTGCAGGAAACCTGCCATATCATTTGCGAGTAAAGTGTAGCTTAGTAAACTTTTTTATTGTTCAGTTGTTTCAGTTGTACTTCTCTGATTAGGGACCATCAAATTGCTCCTAGGTTTTAGATCAAAAATACTCTTTGGGTGGCTATCCCAAAGGTAAAGAGGTAAAAGAATATTTCTTCTCTAAATATTTTGTAGAAATATTTCTACATTCCACTTGACTTCAGATGAAAGAAAAACTGGCCTATAAAAATTGCTTTTTAATATTACAGAATGAAATGCCACTTAAAAGGCTACATTTCCAAAGACAGCCTCTGAAAATGACCCTTATGTCCTGTGTGCTAAAAGAAATCACCCTCTTTTCTGCAATGAAGAATTTTATTAATTCCCAAAGTTTTATGATCTTTATTTTCATCATATTCTCCACTGTATTCGTGGCTTTATTCTTAAAAATAAGGACAGTGCTCTGAAACTGATAGCTGACATTTACTTGAATGAAAAGATGCATCTTTTAGTGTGAACTTTCATTTTGATCTTTCCATACCCTGATTCCCTTCCAAACATTATTTTTCCTTTTTCATAGACTTGAAACCATTATTTCCTGAACAAGCTCATTTCTTAAGTGACTCATCTAAGAAATAAAATTTATTTATGCCCTAGGTGTCCAGAATATAAACATTGTAATATTAACTTTTTTTTTCTAACAGCAGAGTGATTATAAGTAAAGATCTAGAGCATACACTTAGACTCTGTGACATTCTGCACTTATGAGATATAGTTTAATGTGGATGAAATTTGCAAAGCCTGAAGGTTAAATTGACATTCAGATGCCAGATACAGTCTATGGGTGCTATAGTCACACAATAAAAAGATGAAGTAAATACTGGTTTTAAAAGAGAATGGTCAAGTTCTATAGTTTCTTCCACTCTACTTTAATATGTATAATAGCCTTCAGTTTTTCCATTTAGACATAAAGTCAATGAATATATGACTACAACTAATATAATAATTTTCCACAGCACAAATCTGTAATTCAACAACTGGCTCATCTATTTGGAAGAATAACTGGCAAACTCTGAAGCCCTGGACAGAATGTCTGTGACTTTAATTAGGCACCTGATTTAAGGAATTTAATGGGGTTGACAATATATTTTGGACCCAATAAGTTTGAAATGTAGATACGTACCTTTTTTTAAGGCTCCACTTTTGATATACAAAATTGCAAATCATTATTACATAATTTCTTATTTTTGTGACGAAAGATAGATACATCAAAAACAAAGAGAGGATGTTGAGGAATACGTTTATACTATATCTTATATTGTTATTGCATTTCTGCTTGTTTTTACTATGACAACTATTTTCAATTTATTTATTTTCACACATATTTTTATATATACTATTCACTGAATGAAGACATTCAATAGAGTTAAGATGAAATTGAAAAAGTTATTTATGTTTATAATAGTTAAACACAGAGAAGGAAATGTTATAAATATGTATACAATATTACCTTGCATATAATGATAGACACAGAGAAGATAGTATCTTAACCTATACTTCAACGTAGACTTAATTATCATCATAGTCATTATCATACTACATACTTTTCATTGTGTAAAATAAGCTTTCACAACTTAAATTACTAAAATAACTCAAATTAGTTCTGTTCTCTGACAAGTGCTGAAATATTTCAGCATAAATCACCGTAGAGTTCTGTAGGCTCTTCCTCTGTTCTGGGGGCCCAACTTGAAGTTCCTCATAAGCTAGTGGATTCATTCATTGTAAGATATACACATACAGCTCATTAAATTCTAGAAGTTTGGTGAAAATCATGATGAAGTATCTGTTTTCCTAATCCTCTTAAATAAACAAACTCCCTCAGTCCCTCAATCACATCCTCTCCAATTATACTGCTTATATTTCCAATACTCTCACTCTCAGGAATTCTCATAATATTCATTAGTTTGTAAAATTTTGCCCATTTTGGCCTATGAGGGCAGGAACATTGTCCTGTATTATTCATTATTGTGTCCATTATTCACTTTTAAAAGCTTCACGTATCATAGGTTTAAATGGGGAATGGTAATGGCGTTCCATAATACTAGGCATAAGCTTTTGAAAAGATGTATATTCATAATCTTCAATTATTCATAATCTCCAATAATCTCCAAAATACATGTTCTATGTTTTATAATTATTCAAATTTTATAGGTTTTATGGTTTACTTAAAACTTGCTTTAATTGCATTCATTTAAATTACATGATTATACTTTGCAAATGTTTAATTAAATAATTTTAAGTAAATGTTTCAAGATGTTGATTATTATGGGGTGCCTTTTAACATTTTTATTCTCATCCCTGTCCCTTTAAATGTATTTCGTACATGTTAGGATGTTTAACTGATATATTTTAGGGATATTAAAGTAGTAATATACACTGGAATGTGTAAAAAAAAATGGTTGTTAGGTACCCTATGACCCCAAATTATATTTAAAGAAAAACTAACAACCAGAAAGTGTGGCATCCCTAACCACTCCTCTTGTGGTGTTAGAAAAACAGAATACTTAGTTGAGATATTTTTTAAATAAGGAGGACAATATGCCTTCAACGTACGTTTTGCTCAGTGGAGTGAGTGGTTCAAGTAAATTCTTATATGAACACATGAAACAATTCAAAATTTTCCACTGTTTTGAAATGATGATTTCCACATTACATTGAATGAGTGTCAGAATCTTCCAAGTTTCTTCTGAGTTAGTGAGTGAGTTTTATTCAGCCATTTTTTAAAATGTTAAGTAAGTCTCTGGTTGTTAAGTAAAAACCTCTGTGCCCTAATACAGTGAGCTTAGAAGGAAAGAACGAACATTATAGACATGTATTGGACAAATTCCTACAAGGTATTCATATTTTCCTACAACAATCCCATTTTTTAAATATACTAAACCAAAAGTCTATGTTTTCTACATTAATTATGGCTCATGATAGTGTTTTGAAAAACAAAACACTTCTTAAATTGAATCCTGATTAAGACAAGTATTCATCATACAACATTTATTTAATGATTTTTATAAAATGGAAGAAGTCTATTTCTTACAGGTTATAATGATGACCTTGAGATCCATAAGTAAACTTTTAAAGCAAAACTGTATTTTAAGAAAATATTAAATTGATTTCACAGTCACAGAAAACTATCTGAAGTAATATATCAAGAAACATGATAAATAGCAATATTACATTGAGGAAGTTGTCTTATGGTCTGTCACAGAGGTCATTCTTTGCCTCCATCTGATTTAATATACTGTTTAGCATTTTAATTAAGAATTTTAGAAGAGCAAGTAAATGGAATATTAATAAGGTTCTCATATGATACAAAATAGAGAGGTGTTACAAACCACGTCAAAAACAGAGAAATAATACAAATAGACATAATGAGGTTAGTAGTGGGGATAGTATTGAATAAAATGAAATGTATTTGTAAAAAAGATGAGTTAATGTGCATTTCACAATTCAGGCATGTAAGTATAAAAAATGTGTAGATGAAGAAGATGAACAAAGGGAAAAAGTTGTGCATGTGGAATGCTTGAATATATTGTAATGTTCATTATACAAATATGTTACCTGGGTTCAAATATAGAAATTATGGTCTAAACTAATGATTGCAATACTAAGTCCAACCTAACATTTGCAAGAGTATAAGATCCATATATATATATGCATTTGATTAAATAATTAAAATATCTAAACAAGCTAAAGCCATTAATAAATAATGTTCAATTCTTCTACCTTGAAAACGTATCTTTACAGTCACTGAAAGGTCAGGTGTGAGTTTCCAATCCTCACTTTTAAGAATTCTGTCCTGGAACATGATGATATGAGGAGAGCCAGCACCCTGAGCCTCAGTGCCTCTGGGTCTGTACCATATATGACAAGGGGCTTTGCACTTGCCTTTGTGGACATCCGCACCTCACGTTTTAGCACTTTCCGAAGGAGCAGCTGCATAACTTTCTCTCAGGCCTAGGGATTAACTCACCAGTACCACGGTCTGCCCTCAGGGCAACACATTTTGCGACAAAGCCAATGCCAGGCCTAGACATCAGCTCAGTTTTGTGGTAAGAAGTCCAAAGTCCTGGGAGCCTGGACTGTAGTCTACAGAAGTGACATGAGATCAGGTGTACAAGAACCCTATTCTATAAACGCCTGAACCAGTGGTACAAGATACAGTTAGAAAAAGGCCAGAATATATATTCCATATCAGAGCCAAGCAAATTATCTCTCTTCTCAGCATTTGAAAATTGTACTGTGTGATACAATAACATATAGAAGACACCATTATTGCAACATTCAACTACTCAGCTGACCAAAGGCAGGGTATTAGGAATTATAGAGTGGCTGATTTTGTAGAAACCTCTACCTACAGAGCAATGGCAGGAACATATACAGTTGACCCTTGAACAGCACAGGTTTGAGCTGCATGGAGTCACTTACATGCGGATTTTTTTCAATATATATGTACTACAGTACTACATGACCCAGGGCTGGTTGAACCTGCAGATGCCAAACCACAGATACAGAGGGCCTACTGTAAAGTTATACCCAGATTTTCAACTTCGCCGGGGTTAGGACCCTTAACCCCCACATTGTTCAAGGGTCAACTGTACCTTTAATAGATTACAACTGAGAAAGCTGAGAATTCGTACTTTTAATTTAAAATCTCATGGTCACAAAGTGTCTTAATTTGGCTTTCCTGGAAACAGAGGCTGATACAGGGTTTTAGTTGCACATGGTTTTTTGAAGGAATTCTCTCTTCATTTCAGGAGAAAGTGAGTGAAATAAGCAGAATAGGGTAAAAGTTGGATGAGATCATAGCAGGGGAGTAGCTTCAGTCTGATTTCATGAGATGTCCCAGAGCATGAAGAGTCCAACAAATAGGCCTCAGTTTGAGGAAAGAGGAAGGCGTTAAGCATCCTTGTCAGCCAATCATTGACTGTAGGTTGCCCCCTGCAGCGAGCATAACCTATTTTATTTGGACAACAGTAAACCTTTGAAAGGGAGGAAGCTATGAACCAGTAAGAGACAACCCTTAAGGCAGCTAGGATACACTGTCCTAATAAAAGGGATCTAAATGCGACATCATTAGTCTCCACCATGGTCAAGGCATTGTGCTGCTCAAATCTGCTTCCTTCTCACGTTTAGTTCGTTTCATCCAGGCCAAAGGTTGGCCACAACTTAAGAGAAGTTTTACAATAGAAAAGTTATTGCAATGAACTGCAGCACATGCTGCTGCAGTTGGTCTAAGGCTGTAATTGATACGTATCATCTAGTTTTTCTGCTACCCAATCAAGATCCCTCTTACATTTAACTAGTACTTCTACTGGTCTTTGTGGTTGCATGGTGGAAGTTCTGATCCCTAAGGATTCTGAGCCTTGGTTACTGTGTATTTATCAGGTGTGTCTATTTACTGACCCATTTACAATTAAAGTTAAGCACAGAACTACCAAGAAATACCCACAGGATCTCCTGACTGCCGTGTACCTTTTGCCCTGCCCTTGTTATGGAACAGCAACCCTCATGATGGTCGCAGTTAATTACCTTTGGTAGTATAGTAGCTTCCTTCTGAACCAGTTGATCAACTGCTGTAAAGAGCCCAAAGACACCAGGCAGCAGTTATAGCTTTAAGTCTAGTGAAAATCTTAGTGTATTTCCTTGTGGAAGTGACCTACTCTACACTCAAAGGGTCTAGAGGAGACAGGAAGCACAAATTAGTCACTGGAATGCTGGCGAGTGGAACCACTGCTACGTCAATTCTTTCATTTCCAGACCCATGTACTCCATCTATTGGAAACAATGCACTGTATCACAGCCATCGCTTTAATGATTATTCCACACTCTGAATGACAGCATCTCATCCTTTCAGAGACTCATCTTCAAGTTGGCATTTCACCTGTTTCTTCAAGAGGCTGTGAACCTGCTTAATCAGACAAACAGCTTCAGGACAGTGAAGTTTGTGGCTGATGCATGGTCATGTACACGCTGCTGCAGTACTTTTGCTGTTAAGAATCCTTAGTTTAAGGATATGTTATAGGAGAACCCACATTAGTATGTATTTAAGTAGTGGAGCTGGCTGAGCCACAGCACAAATGGAAAGCAAAACTATTTCTAGAATGAGTGACAATTCAGGATAAGTCATTGCCCTTTCCAGATTCTAAGGAGTTCATTGTAACCAAATTGCCACCTAATTACTGGTCCTCCTACTTGAGGGATTGTGCTGTACTGTGGACTCAGCATTGTTCTCTGGCACTGACAGGTCAGATACTCAGCACCAGCAAGAACGACATCACACTGGTTTAAGATCGCGAGCTGCTGGACCTCCATCTATACTACCATGGCTGTTCCATTCATAATCTATGGCACAAGCACTGGGATGCCCAGTGATGAAGACTGGCTGACATTTAATGACACTTAATTTAATAAGGTGTCTTGTGCACTTGGTGGTTTAATGCCTCTTCTGCAGGTGATGCTCTCTGAAGGGCATTGACTCTTGATGCAAATATTCACACAGTATATTTTGTGTCTTATAGGTCCATCCACATGCCTCTTGTATATACTTTCCTCAGGACAATTCTCTTTCTATACAAAGTGGATGATCAGTAACACTGCCCAAACTCTGCCTACTGAGAATACACCCTTCACCACTGTCTTTCAGGGCCAAGCTTGCTTAGGACTATAGAACATAAGCAGACCATGACATGCACACCCATACTAAGCTAATTTATCCTTGCATTAACCTTGGGCTTTTCCGTTCTCCATCAGCTAGGTATAGGAAATCCCAATAAGGTCATAGATGTCATTTGACAAAAAATTATCAGTACAATAGTGGAAAATAACATGGGAGTTTGATCATCTTTTGTGCAGTTTACATGTGCCCTCTGGACCCCTTGAACCCAGTTCTAGATTGACCACTTCTAGTCTATAGCCTTCTGGGATCACCTGAACTTAAACTTAGTGGTCAATCCTGACTGCTTGGTATATTGATGTAAAGTTTCTTGCAAGGAGATACTTTTCAAATGGTGCATAATTATCTTCTGGAGACAGCAGGTCCTTGTGCCAGGACTCTAAGGATCAGTGTGTGTATCTCTTATTAGGCCTTGTCATTGGTTTCACCAGCCTCACTTCTTACCACATATACCTCTCATACCTTGGGATCAGTTTATTCACATGGCCTGAGCGGCAAGGCTGCTTGTACTGTAGTGTCGACTTGCAGCAGAGACCTTTCATGCTCAGAACCATATTCAAAATAAGCAACCCTTCATGTAACCTGATAAATAGATCTTAGTTTCAGAGTTTTCTTCCAAGCATTAAATATACTGCCTGCAAACCTCAAGGAAGTCTACCATGTGTTGTGTTTCTTTTAAAGTGGTAGGAAGTACTGATTGTCCTATCTTGTCTTTAACTTTACAAGGGATATCCCAGCATGTCACAAAATACTAAAACTCCCAGAATATCACATCTGTGGTAGGCCCCTTAGTATATTTATGGTTTATCTTACACCATACTTACAACACTTAGATATTCTGCAGAACACCACATTGATCCTCTATATTTATGATATAATATTAATTAAACCTGATCAGAGGAAGTGGCAAGTACTCTGGATGCCTTGGTAAGACGCACACACACACACACATCAGCATAATCTTTTGGACAAAACAGCGCCCCTTTATGTAGTTGCAAATTAGTAAGAGTTAGTACATTTTCTAGAGAAAGGTGCAGCTGTGAGATTTCATCAGATATCACTGAATCACTCACTCCACTGAACAAAATCACTGACATGCTTGTCTATGTAGAAAAATCTGAGAAAATAGACAAAAACTTTTCCTGGAAGTAGGCAAGTGTAGCAAGTTTGTAGGATACAAAGTTCATTGCTTTCCTAAAAAGAAGCAATAAACAACTGGAATCTAAAATTGAAAACACAATACAATTTATATTAGTGCCCTTCACAAAAATTAACTCAAAATGATCACAGACCTCCCTGTAATGGCAAAACTATAAAAGCTGGAGAAGGTAACATAGAAGAAAGCCTAGATGACCTTGGATTTGACAATGACATTTTAGATACAACACCAAAGGGAATCATCCATAAAAGAAATAATTGATAAGCTGGATTCCACTAAATTAAAAACTTCTACTCTGCAAAAGACAATGTCAAGAGAATGAGAGACTAGCTACAGACTGGAAGACAATATTTGCAAAAGATACATCTGGTAAAGAACTGTTATCTAGAATATACAAAGAACTCTTAAAACTCAATAATAAGAAAATAAACCACAGGACCAAAAATGAGTCAAAGACTTTAACAGACACCTCATTGAAAATAAGCATAAGCAAATATGCTCCACATGATATGTCATCAAGAAAAATGAAAATTAAAACAGCAATGAGATATCATTACACACCTATTAGAATGGCCAAAATCTAGAACACTGACAACAACAAATGATGGTGAAGATGTGGAGCAACAGGAACTCTCACTCATTGCTGGTGGAAATGCAAAATAATACAGCCATTTTGGAAGACAGTGTGCTAGATTCTTACAAAACAAACATACTCTTACCATATGATCCAGCAATTGTACTCGTTGGTATTTACCCAAAGAGTTGAAAATGTATTTTCACACAGACACCTACACAAGGATGTTTAACCCAACTTTATTCATAATTGCCAAATAACTTGGATGCAATCAAGATGTCCTTCAGTAGATGAACAGATAAAAAAACAGTGGTACACTCAGACAATAGAATATTATTCAATGCTAAAAAGAAGTGAGCTATCAAACCATAAAAAGACAGGAAGAATCTTAAATGCATATTACTTATGCCTATGTATATTACTGATATATAATATTGTATATACAACATAATTATCTATAATATGATTATGTATTACATAATATTCATAAGCGTAGGAAGCCAGTCTGAAAAGCTACATATTGTATGATTACAACAATATGACATTCTGGAAAAGGCAAAACTATGGAGAAGGTAAAAAAGATCAGTGGTTGCTAGGGACTGGGTAGAGGGAGGGATGAATAGGCAAAGCACAGATGATTTTTAGGGCAGTGAAAATACTCTGTGTGATACCATAATGATGGATCTATGTCATTATATGTTTGTCCAAACCCAAAGAATTGTACAGCAATTCTTGCTGTACAATTCTTGACTATGTCCAGTACTTGACTATGATTTTGTGAGATTATGATGTATCAATGTAGCTTTACCAATTGTAACATATCTACCACTCTGATGAGTGATGCTGATAATGGGGAAGAGTATGCATGTGTTGGGTTAGTGGGTATGTGGGAAATCTCTCTACCTTCCCTAAAATTTTGCTGTGAACCTAAAACTATTCTAAAAGAAAAAAGTATTAATAAATAATGTATTACCAAGCCTGCAGTTAAATTTATTTTCTAAAATAGTGCTAGAAAGAAAATATTTATAAATATTATAAACAGAGAAGGCAAGACATACCTTGTATTAAGGGGAAAAGTGTAAAGTGAAATGTCACTGTTGTACTGGTTAGACTAAAATAAGATTTTTAAAAAATCAGATTGAAAAAGTTTCCAGCAACATTTATTTGTATCCTACATATCAAATATTACTTGATAACATGTACTTACACATCTGATAACTTCTATAGACTATTAAACTATGCTTGGACTTTCCTATGACAATCAAGATTTTATCATTAAAAGAATGTTCAGGAATATAGGTAGGTGTATACCTTTTAAAATTAGAATAAGTGTTTTTTTCAGGACTTTTATATGATTACTTAAAAAATGAAGTGTAAAATGCCATATTTAAATGTAGAAATATATTTTTAGCTTCAAGTTTATTTAATGTAAAAAGAGTTTCTCTACACTAATAAACTTTAAAATAAAAAATATAAAAGTTTATATATATGAATAGGTTTTTTAAAAGATCTTTAAATATAAATGACTAATAAATGAACATTTTGAGTAAAATTTTACAGAAAAATTACTTTTTCAGATGCTACATAAAGAATACCAGTAAAATTAATAGCAGACCTGTATGACATTTACAACAATTGTAATAATATTTGACTGTTGATGGCATTCTCTTGGGCTTATTTTAATTTAATTCTTAAATATTCTTGGTTTCAAATGCCCAATCATTCCAACTTTCATAAAAGTTTGCAAAACTCTTTCATAAATGAAACTTTTTATCTTTAAAATGTCAAATAGTGAATAATAATGCAGGATTGATTTTGCTTTTGTTTTAAAAATTATTAATTTGACTTATGAATGAATCACATAAATTGAAAACTGTATATAACCATATAATTTCACCCTCCCAAACAAAGAAAACATATTTCAACACAAACTTCTCCAAAATTCCAGACTCACATAACATTAAATTTTTAAAAAATGAATCTTTTATTTAACCACCCTGAGCCGTGTGGCTGACAGGGTCTTGGTGCTCTGGCCTGGTGTTAGCCCTAAGCCTCTGAGGTGGGAGAGCCAAGTTCAGGACATTGGACCACCACCAGAGACCTCCTGGCCCCACGTAATATCAATCAGTGAGAGCTCGCCCAGAGATCCTCACCTCAACACTAAGACCTAGGTCTACCCAACAGCCAGCAAGCTCCACTGCTGGATGCCCCATGCCAAACAACTAGTAAGACAGGAACACAACACCACCCATTAGCAGAGAGGCTGCCTAAAAACATACTAACTTCACAGACACCCCAAAACACACCACCGGACATGGCCCTCCCCACAAGAAAGACAAGATCCAGCCACACCCATCAGAACACAGGCACCAGTCCTCTCTACCAGGAAGCCAACACAAGCCACTAAACCAACCTCACCCACTGGGTACAAATGCCAAAAACAACGGGAACTGCGAACTTGCAGCCTGTGAAAAGGAGACCCCAAACATAGTAAGTTAAACAAAATGAGAAGACAGAGAAATATGCAGCAGATGAAGGAGCAAGGTAAAACCCCACAAGACCAAACAATTGAAGAGGAAATAGGCAATCTACTTGAAAAAGAATTCACAGTGATGATAGTAAAGATGATCCAAAATCTTGGAAATAGAATGGAGAAAATATAAGAAACATTTAACAAGGACTAGAAGAACTAAAGAGCAAACAAACAATGATGAACAACAAAATAAATGAAATTAAAAATTCTCTAGAAGGAATCAACAGCAGAATAACTGAGGCAGAAGAACGGATAAGTGACCTGGAAGATAAAATAGTGGAAATAACTACCACAGAGCAGAATAAAGAAAAAAGAATGAAAAGAATTGAGGACGGTCTCAGAGTCCTCTGGGACAACATTAAACGCACCAACATTCGAATTATAGGGGCCCCAGAAGAAGAAGAGAAAAAGAAAGGGTCTGAGAAAATGTTTGAAGAGATTATAGTTGAAAATTTCCCTAACAAGGGTAAGGAAAGAGTCAGTCAAGTCCAGGAAGCTCAGAGAGTCACATACAGGATAAATCCAAGGAGAAACATGCCAAGACACAAACTATCAAAAATTAAATACAAAGAATAAATATTAAAAGCAGCAAGAGAAAAGCAACAAATAACATACAAGGGAATCCCCATAAGGTTAACAGCTGATCTGTCAGCAGAAACTCTGCAAGCCAGAAGGGAGTGGCAGGACATATGTAAAGTGATGAAAGGGAAAAACCTACAACCAAGATTACTCTACCCAGCAAGGATCTCATTCATTTTCAATGGAGAAATTAAAACTTTTACAGACAGGCAAAAGCTAAGAGAATTCAGCACCACCAAACCAGCTTTACAACAAACGCTAAAGTAACTTCTCTAGGCAGGAAACACAAAAGAAGGAAAAGACCTACAAAAACAAACCAAAAACAAATAAGAAAATGGCAATAGGAACATACATATCTATAATTACATTAAATATAAATGGATTAAAATCTCCAACCAAAAGACATAGACTGGCTGAATGGATACAAAAACAAGACCCGTATATATGCTGTCTACAAGAGACCCACTTCAGACCTAGGGACACATACAGACTGAAAGTGAGGGGGTGGAAAAAGATATTCCATGTAAATGGAAGTCAAAAGAGAGCTGGAGTAGCAATTCTCATATCAGAAAAAATAGACTTTAAAATAAAGACTATTACAGAAGACAAAGAAGGACACTACATAATGATCAAGTGATCAATCCAGGAAGAAGGTATAACAATTGTAAATATTTATGCACCCAATATTGGAGAACCTCAATATATAAGGCAAATACTAACAACCATAAATGGGGAAACTGACAGTAACACAATCATAGTAGGGGACTTAACACCCCACTTTCACCAACAGATAGATCATCCAAAATGAAAATAATTAAGGAAACACAAGCTTTAAAAGACACATTAGACCAGATAGACTTAACTGATATTTATAGGACATTCCAGCCAAAAACAACAGAATACACTTTCTTCTCAAGTGCTCATGGAACATTCTCCAGGATAGAACATATCTTGGGTCACAAATCAATCTTCAGGAAATCTATGAAAATTGAAATCATAACAAGTATCTTTTCCAACCACAACACTATGAGACTAGAAATTAATTACAGAAAAAAAACTGTAAAAAATACAAACACATGGAAGGTAAACAATATGCTATTAAATAACCAAGAGATCACTGAAGAAATCAAATATGAAATAAAAAAATACGTAGAAACAAACGACAATGAAAACATGATGACCCAAAACCTTTGGGACGCAGCAAAAGCAGTTCTAAGAGGGAAGTTTATAGCAATAACTACCTCAAGAAACAAAAAATATCTCAAATAAACAAGCTAATCTTACACCTAAAGCAATTAGAGAAAGAAGAACAAAAAAACCCCACAGTTAGCAGAAGGAAAGAAATCATAAAGATTAGATCAGAAAGAAATGAAAAAGAAATGAAGGAAACGATAGCAAGTATCAGTAAAACTAAAAGCTGGTTCTTTGAGAAGATAAACAAAAATGATAAACCGTTAGCCAGAATCATCAAGAAAAAAAGGGAGAAGACTCAAATCAACGGAATTAGAAATGAAAAAGAGGTAACAACTGACACTGCAGAAATACAAAGGATCATTGGAGATTACTACAAGCAACTATATGCCAAAAAAATGGACAACCTTGAAGAAATGGACAAATACTTAGAAAAGCACAACCTTTCAAGACTGAACCAGGAAGAAATAGAAAATATGAACAGACAATTCACAAGCACTGAAATTGAAACTGTGATTAAAAATCTTCCAACAAACAAAAGCCCAGGACCAGATGGCTTCACAGGTGAATTCTATCAAACATTTAGAGAAGAGCTAACACCTATCCTTCTCAAACTATTCCTAAAATATAGCAGACGGAGGAACACTCCCAAACTCATTCTACGAGGCCACCATCACCCTGATACCAAAACCAGACAATGATGTCAAGGAAAGAAAACTACAGGCCAATATCACTGATGAACATAGATGCAAAAATCCTCAACAAAATACTAGCAAACAGAATCCAACAGCACATTAAAAGGATCATACACCATGATCAAGTGCGATTTATTCCAGGAATGCAAGGATTGTTCAGTGCATGCAAATCAATCAATGTGATACACCATATTAACAAATCGAAGGATGAAAAGCATATGATAATCTCAACAGATGCAGAAAAAGCTTTCAAGAAAATTCATCACCCATTTATGATAAAAACCCTCCAGAAGTAGGCATACAGGGAACTTTCCTCAACATAATAAAGGCCATATATGACAAACCCACAGCCAACATCATTCTCAATGGTGACAAACAAACTATTTCCACTAATATCAGGAACAAGACAAGTATGCCCACTCTCACCACTGTTATTCAACATAGTTTTGGAAGTTTTAGCCCCAGCAATCAGAGTACAAAAAGAAATAATAGGAATCCAAATCAGAAAAGAAGAAGTGAAACTGTCACTGTTTGCAGATGACAGGATACTATACATAGAGAATCCTAAAGATGCTACCAGAAAACTACTAGAGCTAATCAATGAATTTGGTAAAGTAGCAGGATACGAAATTAATGTACAGAAGTCTATTGCATTCCTGTACCTTAACGATGAGAAATCTGAAAGAGAAATTAAGGAAACACTCCCATTTACCACTGAAAAAAAAAGAATAAATACATCAGAATAAACCTACCTAAGGAGACAAAAGACCTGTATGCAGAAAACTATGACACTGATGAAAGAAATTAAAGATGATACAAACAGATGGAGAGATATACCATGTTCTTGGATTGGAAGAATCAACATTGTGAAAATGACTCTACTACCCAAAGCAATCTACAGATTCAATGCAATCCCTATCAAATTGCCACTGGCATTTTTCACAGAACTAGAACAAAAAATTTCACAATTTGTATGGAAACACAAAAGTCCCCGAATAGCCAAAGCAATCTTGAGAAAGAAAAACAGAGCTGGAGGAATCAGGCTCCCTGACTTCAGAGTATACTACAAAGCTACAGTGATCAAGGCAGTATGGTAGTGGCACAAAAGTAGAAATAGAGATTAATGTAACAGGATAGAAAGCCCAGAGATAAACACACGCACATGTGGTCACCTTACCTTTGATAAAGGAGGCAAGAATATACAATGGAGAAAAGACAGCCTCTTCAATAAGTGGTGCTGGGAAAAATGGACAGCTACATGTTACAGAATGAAATTAGAACACTTCCGAACAGCATACACAAAAATAAACTCAAAATGGATTAAAGACATACATGTAAAGCCAGACACTATAAATCTCTTAGAGGAAAACATAGGCAGAACACTCTATGACATAAATGACACAAATCACAGCAACATACTTTTTGACCCACCTCTTAGAGAAATGGAAATAAAAACAAAAATAAACAAATGGGACCTAATGAAACTTAAAAGCTTTTGCACAGCAAAGGAAAACATAAACAAGATGAAAAGACAACCCTCAGAATGGGAGAAAGTATTTGCAAGCGAAGCAGCTGACTAAGGATTAATCTCCAAAATATACAAGCAGCTCATGCAGCTCAATATCAAAAAAACAAACAACCCAATCTAAAAATGGGCAAAGGATCTAAATAGACATTTCTCCAGAGAAGATATACAGATTGCCAGCAAACACATGAAAGGTTGCTCAACAACACTGATCATTAGAGAAATGCAAATCAAAACCACAATGAGGTATCACCTCACACCAGTCAGAATGGCCATCATCAAGAAATCTACAAACAATAAATGCTGGAGAGGGTGTGGAGAAAAGGGAACCCTCTTGCATTGTTGGGGGGAATGTAAATTGATACAGCCACTATGGAGAATAGCATGGAGGTTCCTTAAAAAACTAAAAATAGAACTATCATATGACCCAGCCATCCCTCTACTGGTCATATACCCTGAGAAAACCATAAATCAAAAACAGGTATGTACCACAGTATTCATTGCAGCACTATTTACAACAGCCAGGACATGGAAGCAACCTAAGTGTCCATCGACACATGAATGGATAAAGAAGGTATGGTACATATATACAATGGAATATTACTCAGCCATAAAAAGAAACGAAATTGAGTTATTTGTAGTGAGGTGGGAGTACCTAGATTCTGTCATACAAAGTGAAATAAGTTAGAAAGAGAAAAATAAATACTGTATGCTAAAACATATATATGGAATCTAAAAAAAAAAGTTCTGAAGAACATAGGGGAAGGACAGGAATAAAGATGCAGACATAGAGAATGGTTTTGAGGACATGGGGAGGGGGAAGGATAAGCTAGGATGAAGTGAGAGAGTAGTGTTGACATATATACGCTACCAAATGTAAAATATATAGCTAGTGTGAAGCAGCTTCATAGCACAGGGAGATCAGCTTGGTGCTTTGTGACCACCTAGAGGGGTGGGTTAGGGAGGGTGGGAGGGAGATGTAAGAGGAAGGGGATATGGTGATATATGCATACATATAGCTGATTCACTCTGTTATACAGCAGAAACTAACACAACATTGTAAAGCAATTATACTCCAATAAAGATATTAAAAAAATGTTTTTAAATAAAGAAATAGACAAAAAAAGAACATTTGTCATCTTTAGTGTCATACTACCATTTTTAAAGCTTGACTTTTAGGCAGAAGAAAAATAATTTAACATTGAAATTTTGAGACATAGGAAGGAATAAAGAGGAATATAAACTCTAAGATGTGGCACTTCTAAATGAATACTACTGTCAAAACAAATTTATGGAGTTTAATTATACTTACATAACATTACACAAATATACACAGATACATACACATATATACATATGCATATATATAGATTGGTGTAACAAAAAACAATAATAGCATATTCAATGAGGGAATGGAAAACAGTTAAAATGTTCTAATATCTTTCAATTTTTCAGGAAGTTAAAAAACTCATAGATGCATGTTATAATCTATAATTAACCTCATTAAGAAAAGTAAAAGAATGTATAACTACAAAACCATATAGAACTAAAATGCAATTTTTAAAAATCCAAAAGAAATAAGATTAAAAAGAAATATGGTACAAGTGGGGCAAATAAAAGATAGTATTACTCAGATACATAAGTCATTATGTCCTATTCAATGAAATAAATTCTCCAATCAAATTGACAAAGCTTTCCTGAGGGAATATAAAACATGACCCAACCATATGTAATTTATAAGAAACCAACTTTACTAAAAGATAAGAAAAATGAGAAATGAATAGAATGGAGACATTAGCTCATGGACATTAATCAAAGATGGTTTAACTCTTGAAATACCTGCTCAAGAAGATGTTAAGGACAAATTTAACTAGAGGAAAAAATGGGTTGTGTCTTAATGATCAAAAGTTTATTCCACTAGGAAATACAACAGTTAGCTTTGCATGTTCATGGCCCTAATATATATATATATAATAAATATTTATATATATGTTTGAAATAACTAAAAGATAAATATTCAAGCATATAAAAAAGTTAGGTTTTTTACCATGCCTCTCTCAAAAACTCACAAAGCAAGTATGTTAACAAATTATAAAAAGATGGATGATTCAAACAACCTAGATTGACATATATTGAATAACGCACTCCACAACTAAAAAGTACACAAATGTACTCAGAATAGTTACTCTAACTGACTTTTCTTCAGCCATATAGTAGACATTATCTAATTATAAATGTTTTAAAACATACAGCTATGATCTCTATACATAGTGGAACTAAGCTAGAAATAAATAGCAAAAAGTTAACTAAGAATAAATCTACAAATGTTTGAAATTAAACAAAGCACTACTACCAGATGATAAACCATAGATGAAAGTACTCAAATGTAAATAGAAAATATTTTTAGCTGAATCATATTATTAATCTCATTTTATAAGGCCAATGTAAGCTTGATTCAACAACCTGTGAAGGGCATTTTAACTCTTAAAGATAAATAGATGAAATATCCCTGAGAAAACATTATCAGACCTAATCAGATGATACACAGAATGGTGACTAAGTCATGGCCAATTTTACTTTAATCTCAGAATACAAGTTGCACTTACCACAAAGAAACAATGTATTCACCCTATTAATATTATTAAAAATAAATGTTATTATATCAATATATGCATATAAAATTGATAATTTTTAACATCTATTTGTGTTTCAGAAAAAAATCTTAGGATATTCAGACCCAAAGAAGTATTTTTTAATCTGGTAATAAGGTATCCGTTACTGACCTATATTACATAATTTTATCAGCAGTTTGAAAATTTTCCTTTAAGATCAGGCACAAATAAGGGTTCAATAATCTACAAATTTTATCAGCATTAAACACTGTACACACAGTCTTAGTCTTTGCAATAAGAAAAAATATATATATAAGGATTGACAAAGACATAACCACATAGAAGTATCATTATTTTCAAAAATTGTGACCATAGAATCAAAATAATCTACAATTAAATTATAAAAAACAGTAAATACATGATTTCAATAAAGTCCCTGAATTCCAAGTCAATATACAAAAATCAGCATTGTTTTTCCATATAGTGGAAACAAAATATTAGAAAATAAAACTATCAAAAATAACACTATTTATCATCAATAATATTGGGGGGAGTGACATCACCAAAATGATGAAATAGGTTGTGCCTGACTTCATTCTCCCTCAGAAGAACAACTAACAATTGTTCAAAAACAAGACACCACTGAGAGAATCCTAGAACACAGGGGTGAGGATGGAGCGCCACCCCTTCCCTACAGAGATCCAGACAGATTGCATTGGAAGGATAAGTGAAGTGACTACACACTGACCACATTGTCCCTCCCTGAAGCCAGTGCAGTAGCATCACATGGCACGACCTCCCCTGAGTCTCCAGTACCTCCAGTGGGAAAAGAGAACCCAGGAGGAACAACCAACACTTCCTGGCATTGGAGTTGCTTTGTAGGAGCCCCTGCTCTGGTCTCATACCACGAAGATTGCGGGGAAACCTGTGGGTTGCAATTACTGGGAATCTGACTGTGATGGAGAAAGGGGGGAGGGGCTTGTAACAACCAGCACACAGATCTTGGTAGACAAAGTTCATACCTGCAGTGCCCAAGTAGTAAGTAATCCCAACCAGTGGCTTTGCTCATCTGCAGAACCAAGTCAAGGGCACACTTTGACGAGGGAACTTGACAGGATGCAGATCTGCCTGTTCACATCTTCAAACAAGGAGTTTTGCTGGCCCTAGAGCCTGGGATGTCTATACCCAGGCAAGAAGCTGAGTCACAGCCACACCCACTGTAGAGAGTGTCTTCCCGCCCCATCTGACTAGGGGTGCTGGTGACTACTCCTGGAAGCTGTGCAGCCCAATGGTGCTCAAGCCATGAGAAGGGCAGGCAGAGTTGATCATCCCCAGAGCAAATTCAGTACCAGGACTGGAGTATTCCTGTGCTATGCCCAGGTAAGGGGATTAATTCATAGCCAAGGCTAAGGATAGCTCTGGGCCTCTCCCAACTAGAAAGACATCTTTGGGAAATTGATAGTAACATGGAATGGACCTTCACCCTCCTGCCTAGGCAAGGGAGCTGAGACATAGCTTCACTAGGAGCTGAGACACAGCTCCACTCACTGTGAAAAGTGTCTTCTGGCCCTATCTGACCAGAAGAACTGGTGACAACTCCTGGTAAATGTGTGGCCCAGTGGCACTCAAGTGGAAAGGCAGGCAGAGCTGATAGTTTGTAAAGCAAAGCCAGTGGCTTATTCAGCCAGAGAACTTGGGGAGTGGGTCATCTTGAGTTAAGACGACAAAGAGCTTTAATGGCTTTGGAGCTGCTTCTGCTGCACTCATTTGTAGCTCCACTCACTTCTGGGTAGCCTTAAGCCTGTCTGAACAGGGGACCTAGCTAGAGAACTCAGGAAACTGTGTAGGCCGTTCAATAGCCCTATGTACAGTAGCCTAACAGACAATACAGAATATTCTATCCAATAACAGCAGAACACACATAGAGCATATTCTAGTATAGACCATATGTTAGGCCACAAACTTAGCCAACTCAAGAAGACTGAAATTATCCCAACTATCTTCTCTGCCGACAATGACATGAAACTAGAAATCAACAACAAAAGGAAAACTGAAAAATTCATGAACACATAGAAATTAAACAACATTCTAGTGAACAACAATGGATCAAAGAAGATACTAAAGGGTAAATTAAAAAGTTTTTTGAGACAGATGAAAATGGAAATAAAACATATCAGAACTTATAGAATATAGCAAAAGCAGTTCTAAGAGGGAAGTTCATAGCAATAAACATCTATATTAAGAAGCAAGAAAGATTCCAGATAAACAAACTAAGCCCAAAGTTAGTAGAAGAAAAAAAAAAAATCAGAGCAGAAATAAATAAAATAGAGAACATAAAAATAATAGAAAACACTAGCCAAACTAAGAATTGGTTCTTTGAAAAGGTAAACAAAATTGACAAACTCTATTTATATCAACCAAGGAAAAAAGAGAAAGAACCCAAACCAACAAAATTATAAATGAAAAAGGAAACATTACAATGGATACCACTGAAATTCAAGGAATGTTAAGAGGCTACTATGTACAACTGTATGTCAACAAAGTGAGCATCCTAGAAGAAATGAAAAAATTCCCAGAAACATTCAACATACCATGACTGAATCCAGAAGAAATAAAAAATCTAAATAGACTAATTGCTACTAAGGAGATTGAATCAGTAATCAAAAATCTCCCAACAAAGAAAAGTTCAAGACTAGATGACTTCACTGCTGAATTCTACCAAACATTTCAAAAATTAACACCAATCCTTTTCAAATGCTTCCAAAAAATTGAATAGAAAGGAACAATTCCAAATTCATTTTATGAGGCGAGCATTATCCTGACACCAAAACCAGAAAAGGACACTACTAGAAAAAAAACTATAGGCCAATATCCCAGATGAATATAGATGCAAAGATTCTCAATAAAATACTAGCAAACAAAATTCAGCAGAACATTGAAAGGCTCATTCACCACAATCAAGTGAGATTTATTCCTGGGATGCAAAGATGGTTTAAAATACACAAATCAATAAATTGGTACATCACATTACTAAAAGAAAAAAAATAATCACATGATCATCTCAACAGATGCAGAAAAAACATTTGACAAAATTCAACATTCATAGATTTTAAAAACTCTTAGCAAATTAGCCATTGAAGAAGTATATCTTAATGTAATAGGCTACATATGGCAAGTTCACAGCTAACATCATACTAAATGGTGAAAAACTGCAAGCTTTTACTCTAAGATCAGGAATAAGACAAGAGTGCCCACTCTCACTACTCCTATTCAACATAGTACTGGAAGTCCTAGCTAGAGCAACCAGGCAAGGAAAAGAAATTAAAAGGATCAGAATTGGAAAGGGAGAAGTAAAATTTTCTCTATTTGCAGATGACATGATTTTATATATAGAAAATCCTAAATAGTCAACCAATGAACTGTTAGATCTAATAAACGAATTTAGTAAAGATTCAACACTAACATATAAAAATCAGTCTTTTCATACACTAACAATGGATTTCCTGAAAAATAAATAAAGAAATTGATCCCATTTACAGTAGTGTGAAAAATACTTAGGAATAAATTTAACTAAGGAGGTGAAAGATCACTTTAAAAACTACAAAACATTGAAAAAAGAAATCAAAGGAGATACAAATAAAGGTAAAGTTATGTTGTATTCATGGATAGGAAGAATTAATATTGTTAAAATGTCAATACTGTCAAAAGCCATCTATAGATTTAATGCAGTCCCTATCAAGATTCCAATGGCATTTTTTTTACAGAAATAGAAAAAACACTTCTAAAGTTTACATGGAACTACCAAAGACCACTGAATAGCCAAAGAAATCCTGAGAAAGAAGAACAAAGCATGGGGCATCACAATTCCTGATTTCAAGCTATATTATAAAGCTACAATAATCAAAACAGTATGGCACTGGCATAAAAACAGACAAATACACCAATGGAACAGAACTGACAGCCCAGAAGTAAACAAGCATAAACAGTCAACTAATATTTGTCAAGGGAGCCAAGAATACTCACTAGAGAAAAGACGGTCTGTTTAATAAATGGTGCTGTGATAATTGGATATTCACACGTAATATAAAGAAACTGGACCCATTTCTTACACCACTCACAAAAATTAACTCAAAATAGATCAAAGACTTAAGTGTAAGACTTCAAACTGTGAAACTCCTAGAAGAAAACATAGGAATAGGCTCCTTGCCATGGGTCTTCATAATGATTTTTTGGATATTACACCTAAAGCACAAGCAACAAAATAAAAAGTAAACAAGCAGGACTACATCAAACTAAAAAGCTTTTGTACAGCAAAAGAAACCATCAACAAAGGGAAGAGACACCCTATAAAATGGGGAAAATATTTGCAAACCATATATCTGATAAGGGGTTAATATCCAAAATATATAAAGAACTCATGCAATTCCAGAGTAAACATACAAACAACCCCCACCCCCAAACCCCAAATGACTCAATTAAAAAATGGGCTAAGAATCTGAATAGACATTTCTCTAAAGAAGACATATAAAAGGTCAATAGGTTCATGGAAAGATGCTCAAAATCACTAGTCATTAGGGAAATGCAAATTAAAACCACAAGGAGATGTTACCTCAAACCCATTAGAATGACCATCATCAAATAAATAAATGCTGGCATGGATGAGGAGAAAAGGGAACCCTTGTGGACTGTTGGAGGGATTGTGAATTTGTACAGCCACTATGTAAAACATATGGAGTATCCTCAAAAAGTTAAAAATAGAACTACAGTATGATCCAACAATTCCACTTCTGGGAATATATCCAAAGGAAGCAAACACTGATTTGAAAAGATATCTGTAACCCCATGTTCATATCAGCAATACTTACAATGTCCAATATTTGAAAACAACCTGAGTCTGAGTGTCCATCAATAGATGAATGGATAAAGAAGTTGTATACACACACACACACACACACACACACACACACACACACACACACACACTGGAATATTATTCAGCCATAAAAATGGGGGACATCTTGAAGGCATCATGTCAAGTAAAATATGTTAGATAGAGAAAGGCAAATATAGTATGAGCTCACTTATATGTAGAATTAAAAAAAAAAAAAAACCTCATAGAAAAAGAGGTCAGACTTGTGGTTACCAGAGGCAGAAGGTGAAGGGAGGGGGAATTGGAGAAAGATAGTCAAAAGGTACAGTCTCCACTTATAAGTAAGTAGTAGGAATGTAATATATAGCTTGATGACTATAGCTAATACTGCTATAAGATATGTAGGAAAATTAAGAGAGTAAATCCTAAAGAGTTCTATCACAAGAAGAAATTTTTTTCCTTTTCTTCTTTTTTTTTAATTGTATTTGTATGAGAAGATGGATGTTAGCTGAACCTAATGTGGTAATCAATTCACAATATATGCAAATCAAACCATTTTGCTGTATACCTTAAACTTACACAGTGAAGTGTGTCAATTATTTCTTAATAAAACTTGAAGAAAGACATGGAAACAATCTAAAAGAAGATGTGCAGGATCTTTACAGAGAACATCTTGAAATGTTATGAGATATTAAAAAGAAATAAAATATTAAAGGGTTTACAAAGTATATGAATCAGAACTCAGTATTATAATGATAAGAATGTTACCCAGATTAATCTAGAAATTTTAAAAATCCCAAATAAATCCCAGAAGCTTTTTTTTTTCCAGAAATGGACTTGGTGATTTCACAATATGCAGGGTAATGTAAAAGAATATGATCATCCAAGACAATATAGAAGTCCAACAAAGTCAGAGGACTTCCTTTACCAAATTGCAAGATATCCTATAAAATTACAGCAAATAAGATTATGAGGTATTGGTGCAAGAAGAGACAAATAGACCCACCTATGCAATAGAGACAAAAGTCCAGAAATAGATTGATGCATGTATGAACATTTTGTTTATACCACACGTGGCATTGTAGAACAGTATGGAAAAGACAATCTTTTCAAAGAATGATGTTCTGTCAAGTGGATATTTATATATCTATAAAGAAGTACATAAAAATTAGCTCCTGCCTAACAAATAAAATTATTTTTATGTGAATTGTAGATCTGAATGTGAAAGTAAACAAAAAGCTTCAAGAAAATAATTCAGGGAAATAATTTCATAATCCTGACTTAGGGAAATATGACTTAAGTGAGACAAAAAGGCAGCAACTATAAAGAAAATGATGGTAAATAATATTACATAAAATTAATTTATTCTGCTCATGAACAAACATCATTAAGACAGTAAAACAGTATATTTCACCTGTAGTTTTACACAGTTAATGTGTTATATTCATATAAAGAAATACCATACAAAAGTAAAAATGGGAAAGTAAGTTGTATAGAAACAGATGGGTCTCAAAAATACATTAAGGCAAAGAAATCAGATGCTATGGAATGCATACTGAATATTTTCACATGTATATTAAAAAAGAACAGGCAAAACGTCTACAGTGTTAGAAGTCAGATGACAGTTTCTTTGGGGATGGGAGGACAAGGTAGATAATGGGAGGGAGAAAAGGGAGTCCTCAGTGTTGTTGGCATTGATCTATTTCTTGACCTGGGTGATGGTTAAATGTTAATACTCTTATTATTTACTGAATTCTACACCTAATGTCTTTTATACTTTTTATGTGTCTTACTTCAATAAAAACTAAATTAATAAAATATCAAGAAACTGCTATTTTCCAGACACTGTTTTGCATCCCTTTATACATAGTAAGTCATTTAATCCTCCCCAGTCTCTTAGTTAGATATTATTGTGCTTGATTTAAAGATTAAAACATAATTAAAGACTATGAAATAAGACAGAGTATTTAAGTAGCTTAATGAGGAAGTTGCTGATCCAGGATGTACATCTAGAGATCTGACTGCAAAATCTGTATTATTAACTAGAATTCTTTGCTCTATTTCAAATTCAAACTTTGCATAGGTGGAAAGTTTCCAGTCTTCAAATACAGCAGTGTTTTATCTCCCATGGCTGCCAAGCCTCAAATAACTCACTACAGGAGAAAGGTTTTAGGTCATGATTTTCTCAATCTATACCACCCACATATGTGTAACACTTTGTGTTTACATATGCTTATTGCTTTTTTACAATGATATCTCAAATATATTACTTTTAATACATAAATTTAAATGACTCATACAGAGTCACTAATCATATTTGAATAATTATTATTTTTGTATTTAAAAATCAACACATGGAGTATGGCCCTGAGAATACTAAGTTTAAAAATTCAGTGCATTATATAGTGAAAAGTTGGATGAATCTCTCTTTCCCAATAACTCAGTTTTTTGAACAGGCTACCTACAGATAAACTTAGTGCCTATGTTACAGTAAATTATTTTGTGGGTTGATGATTCATGGAGGTTCTGAGATTAATAATATGGAGCATACTGTCTTTCCATTAGCAAGTATAAATATAGTTTTTACATATCTGTGTGTGGCTCTAGCTCTGCATACTTATGTGATTGGAGAAATAAAGCATCTAACTTTTGTGATTTCATCTATATCTTTGACAAGGTCTAACTAAACAATTTTAAAGATAACTGCTGTGATTTCAGTCTTTGTAAAATCAATGTATCATATGACGGCAGTTTCAGCAAGTTGACACTAGGTGGAGTTTATATTTAATTAATAACATTTGACTTGCAAGCTGCATTTTTCAAATACAGGGTTCCCCCCACTGTCTGAAAGTAGAGCAGTCCTATGAAACCTTTCTTTAGCCAAAATGGGCTACAGCGAAGAAGCAGTTACGTTAGGACACATCTAACTAATGGATATACAAAATAAATTGAGATAAAGCACGCATGATCACAGGCAGAGTTCAAAGCTATGGTGGCTTGATGTGAGATGCTAAGTGTAGCTCCTGGGGAAGGAGCTTTGCGATGCCATTCTCCCTCAGGGTGCACACTGCCTCTTACAGAGGCCCACTGAAAAACAAACGTTGAACACCTTTTTTTCTTTTTTCATAAAATCGAAAATCCTCTTCGGATTTCTTTTGGTTAGCAAAAACAGGTAGTAATTTAGTTCTTTCATAAAAGTGACGTGGTATAAAGAGAATTTTCGAAAAGCAAGAGATACCTGTTCTTTGGTTTTTAGAGAATCCTAAAACAACTCTTCCTCAAATATTTATTTTTGATTTTATTAAAACTTAGTTTTTAAAAATCAGCAACAGTCAACATCATTATAATTAACTTACTTGAGAGGAAAAAATAAAAGTATAAAAAAATAACTGCATGACTAACTCCCAGCAGAACCTGTTCTGAGTACTTTAAATTATCTGTGTGACCTTGGCAAGATATTTCACATCTCTGGGACTCTCTTGGGGTAGAATTAAATTAGTGTTTAAAAAATATATTTAATAGGAGAATTATTTTCAAGGAAGAAAAAAGCACACAATTAAATATAGCTGCTTTGATTGAATTGGTGTAGGGTTTACTTGCTTCTTCCTTTCCTGATCTTCCACCTAATATAATGTTCCAAGTCCTACTGTTGAAACCAAATTTCTATAAGATGATCTAAAAAACACTGACCTTCATCTTTCTCTGAAGGCCTTTAATGAAAGATTGCTGCTTTTTCTAGATCACTGTTGGCCAAGCCTGTCAACTTAAGCATTATCTGGAGGCTTCTTTAAAAAAAAAAATTCTAATGCTCAGGTCCTATCTTGGACCACATAAAACTGAATCTATACAAGTGGACCCCAAACATTGTTATTTTAAAAACATTGCCCTGTAATTTAGAGGCACAGTGAGTGTTGAGAACCACTACACTAATAGCTTTAACTCAATTCTCCTAGAAGTCTGACTTTTTTGGGAACCTCCATAAATAACTTCAGCAATGATTATATTGGCAAGTATACGTGTGGCGATATAGAGAGGGCATCATATCTCTTATGCAACATATGCCCCAAATTAGAATGTCGAAAGGCTTAGCTAAGATTGTGGTCATCCATGTCCAAGTAAGCCATGCTGATAGTGGGGGTAGGAAGAGGGGGCTGAAACCCAAAGCTTTTTCATACACAAAATTGACAACTGTTTTTTCCTACTCCAGTTACATTTATACGCTGCATACCCAGTTATTCAATTTTGCCCTATTTTCCTGCTCCCTATTCTTTTTCGGAAAGATTTTTAAAATACAAGTTTAAATACAGTAAAAGGTATTAATCACTGGTTTTGCCTTATATTTAGGTTTTAAATGATTTTTATGAAAAATTATAAGAACATATAGTATAAAGGAATAAATGCTTGCTTTAATCACAAAATGTTAGGCAAATTTCTTCACATTGGATCATATTTTTCACTTCACTTCCATTTTCAAGTGAAAAAAATTGCTCTTCAAAAATAATAAAATTGCCTTCAAATACACTGAAATCATTATATATTGAACAAGAAAGTAATAAAATCAGATGTCAAAATGCTAAGTACTATTATTCACACTGATATATGAAAATATGAATATAAGAACTTAATCTTAATTATAATAGCTTTAATTCATAGACCATCTTTCAGTAGCAATATAAACTTGCATTTAAAGGTTTCTTTTTTAAAGGTCACTTTTTAAAGGTTTCAAGCACACAGAACATTCCTTTAAAATTACACTGTGTATAAATTAATTATACCAGTTTTGTGATTTCAGATGTGCATAAAATAATCACAGAGAATATGGAAAGATTTGGGAAATTATAGGTAGTAGAAAGTATAGGATGGTGAAACCAGATTCTATGTTTATTTATTATTTTTTTTTTAATCTGCAATAGATGCTAAATAGCATTAAATTATTATATAATTTAGACAGTAAATATGGTCTATTTTTGCTTCTTTCCAATAGAATACATTTGATCATATATTTTTTTTTATACAGCAGGTTCTTATAAGTCATCAATTTTATACACATCAGTGTATACATGTCGTCCCAACCGCCCAATTCATCACACCCTCCCCCCCCACACACACACAGATTTTCCCCCTTGGTGTCCATATGTTTGTTCTCTACATCTGTGTCTCAATTTCTGCCCTGCAAACCGGTTCATCTGTACCATTTTTCTAGGTTCCGCATAAATGTGTTAACATACGATGTTTGTTTTTCTCTTTCTGACTTACTTCACTCTGTATGACAGTCTCTAGATCCATCTACGTCTCAACAAATGACTCAATTTCGTTCCTTTTTATGGCTGAGTAATATTCCATTGTATATATGTACCACATCTTCTTTATCTATTTGTCTGTCGATGGGCATTTAGGTTGCTTCCATGACCTGGCTACTGTAAAGAGTGCTGCAATGAACATTGGGGTGCATGGGTCTTTTTGAATTGTGGTTTTCTCTGGGTATATGCCCAGTAGTGGGATTGCTGGGTCATATGGTAATTCTATTTTTAGTTTTTTGGGAACCTCCATACTGTTCTCCATAGTGGCTATATCAGTTTATATTCCCACCAACAGTGCAAGAGGGTTCCCTTTTCTCCACACCCTCTCCAGCATTTGTTGTTTGTAGATTTTCTGATGATGCCCATTCTAACTGGTGTGAAGGGATACCTCATTGTAGTTTTGATTGGCATTTCTCTAATAATTAGTGATGTTGAGCAGCTTTTCATGTGTTTCTTGGCAATCTGTATGTCTTCTTTGGAGAAATGCCTATCTAGGTCTCCTGCCCATTTTTTGATTGGGTTGTTTGTTTTTTTAATATTGAGCTGCATGAGCTGCTTGTATATTTTGGAGATTAATCCTTTGTCTGTTGATTCGTTTGCAAATATTTTCTTCCATTCTGAGGGTTGTCTTTTTGTCTTGTTTATGGTTTCCTTTGCTGTGCAAAAGCTTTGAAGTTTCATTAGGTCCCATTTGTTTATTTTTGTTTTTATTTCCACTACTGTAGGAGGTGGATCAAAAAAGATCTTGCTGTGATTTATTTCAAAGAGTGTTCTTCCTATGTTTTCCTCTAAGAGTTTTATAGTGTCTGGTCTTACATTTAGGTCTTTAATCCATTCTGAGTTTATTTTTGTGTATGGTGTTAAGGAGTGTTCTAATTTCATTCTTTTACATGTAGCTGCCCAGTTTTCCCAGCACCACTTATTGAAGAGGCTGTCTTTTCTCCATTGTATATCCTTGCCTCCTTTCTCAAAGATCAGTTGACCATAGGTGCGTGGGTTTACCTCTGGGCTTTCTATCTTGTTCCATTGATCTATGTTTCTGTTTTTGTGCCAGTACCATATTGTCTTGATTACTGTAGCTTTGTAGTATAGTCTGAAGTCAGGGAGTCTGATTCCTCCAGCTACGTTTTTTTCCCTCAAGACTGCTTTGGCTATTCGGGGTCTTTTGTGTCTCCATACAAATTTTAAGATTTTTTGTTCTAGTTCCATAAAAAATGCCAGTGGTAATTTGATAGGGATTGCATTGAATCTGTAGATTGCTTTGTGTAGTATAGTCATTTTCACAATATTGATTCTTCCAATCCAAGAACATAGTATATCTCTCCATCTGTTGGTATCATCTTTAATTTCTTTCATCAGTGTCTTATAGTTTTCTGCATACAGGTCTTTTGTCTCCCTAGGTAGGTTTATTCCTAAGTATTTTATTCGTTTCATTGCAATGGTAAATGGGAGTGTTTCCTTAGTTTCTCTTTCAGATTTTTCATCATTAGTGTATAGGAATGCAAGATTTCTGTGCATTAATTTTGTATCCTGCAACTTTACCAAATTTATGGATTAGCTCTAGTAGTTTTCTGGTGGCATCGTTAGGATTCTCTATGTATAGTATCATATCATCTGCAAACAGTGACAGCTTTACTTCTTCTTTTCCAATTTGTATTCCTTTTATTTCTTTTTCTTCTCTGATTGCTGAAGCTAGGACTTCCAAAACTATGTAGAATAATAGCAGTGAGAGTGGATATCCTTGTCTTGTTCCTAATCTTAGAGAAAATGCTTTCAGTTTTTCACCATTGAGAATGATGTTTGCTGTGGGTTTGTCATATATCGTCGTTATTATGTTCAGGTAGGTTCCCTCTATGACCACTTTCTGGAGAGTTTTTATCAGAAATGGGTGTTGAATTTTGTCAAAAGCTTTTTCTGCATCTATTGAGATGATCATATGGTTTTTATTCTTCAATTTGTTAATATGGTGTATCACATTGATTGATTTGCATATATTGAAGAATCCTTGCATCCCTGGGAAAAATCCCACTTGATCATGGTGTATGACCCTTTTAATGTGTTGTTGGATTCTGTTTGCTAGTATTTTGTTGAGGATTTTTGCATGTATATTCCTCAGTGATATTGGTCTGTAATTTTCTTTTTTTGTAGTATCTTTGTCTGGTTTCGGTATCAGGGTGATGGTAGCCTCATAGAATGAGTTTGGGAGTGGCCCCTCCTCTGCAATTTTTTGGAAGAGTTTGAGAAGGATGGGTATTAGCTCTTCTCTAAATGTTTGATAGAATTCACCTGTGAAGCCATCTGGTCCTGGACTTCTGTTTGTTGGAAGATTTTTAATCAGTTTCAGTTTCATTACTTGTAATTGGTCTGTTCATATCTTCTATTTCTTCCTGGTTCAGTCTTGGAAGGTTATACCTTTCTAAGAATTTGTCCATTTCTTCCAGGTTGTCCATTTTTTTGGCATAGAGTTGCTTGTAGTAGTCTCTTAGGATGCTTTGAATTTCTGCAGTGTCTGTTGTAACTTCTCCTTTTTCATTTCTAATTCATTTAATTTGAGTCCTCTCCCTCTTTTTCTTGATAAGTCTGGCTAATGCTTAATCAATTTTGTTTATCTTCTCAAAGAACCAGCTTTTAGTTTTATTGATCTTTGCTATTGTTTTCTTTCTTTCTATTTCAGTTATTTCTGCTCTGATCTTTATGATTTCTTTCCGTCTGCTAACTTGGGTTTTGTTTGTTCTTCTTTCTCTAGTTCCTTTAGGTGTAACGTTAGATTGTTTGTTTGAGACTTTTCTTGTTTCTTGAGGTAGGCCTGTATGGCTACAAACTTCCCTCTTAGAACTGCTTTTGCTGCATCCCATAGGTTTTGGATCGTCGTGTTTTCATTGTCATTTGTCTCTAGGTATTTTTGATTTCCTCTTTGATTTCTTCAGTGATCTCTTGGTTATTTAGTAACGTATTGTTTAGCTTCCATGTGTTTGTGTTTTTTACGTTTTTTTCCCTGTAATTCATTTCTAATCTCATAGCGTTGTGGTCAGAAAAGATGCTTGATATGATTTCAATTTTCTTAAATTTACTGAGGCTTGATTTGTGACCCAAGATGTGATCTATCCTGGAGAATGTTCCGTGCGCACTTGAGAAGAAAGTGTAATCTGCTGTTTTTGGATGGAATGTCCTATAAATATCAATTAAATCTATCTGGTCTATTGTGTCATTTAAAGCTTCTGTTTCCTTATTTATTTTCATTTTGGATGATCTGTCCATTGGTGTAAGTGAGGTGTTAAAGTCCCCCACTATTATTGTGTTACTGCCAATTTCCTCTTTTATAGCTGTTAGCAGTTGCCTTATGTATTGAGGTGCTCTTATATTGGGTGCATATATATTTATAATTGTTATATCTTCTTCTTGGATTGATCCCTTGATCATTATGTAGTGTCCTTCCTTGTCTCTTGTAACATTCTTTATTTTAAAGTCTATTTTATCTGATATGAGTATTGCTACTCCAGCTTTCTTTTGATTTCCATTTGCATGGAATATCTTTTTCCATCCCCTCACTTTCAGTCGTATGTGTCCCTAGGTCTAAAGTGGGTCTCTTGTAGACAGCATATATATGGGTCTTGTTTTTGTATCCACTCAGTGAGCCTGTGTCTTTTGGTTGGAGCATTTAATCCATTCACGTTTAAGGTAATTATCGATAGGTATGTTCCTATGACCATTTTCTTAATTGTTTTGGGTTTGTTTTTGTAGGTCCCTTTCTTCTCTTGTGTTTCCCACTTAGAGAAATTCCTTTAGCATTAGTTGTAGAGCTGGTTTGGTGGTGCTGAATTCTCTTAGCTTTTGCTTGTCTGTAAAGCTTTTGATTTCTCCATCGAATCTGAATGAGATCTTTGCCGGGTAGAGTAATCTTGGTTGTAGGTTCTTCCCTTTCATCACTTTAAGTATATCATGCCACTGCCTTCTGGCTTGTAGAGTTTCTGCTGAGAAATCAGCTGTTAACCTTATGGGAGTTCCCTTGTATGTTATTTGTCGTTTTTCCCTTGCTGCTTTCAATAATTTTTCTTTGTCTTTAATTTTTGCCACTTTGATTACTATGTGTCTCGGCGTGTTTCTCCTTGGGTTTATTCTGTTTGGGACTCTCTGTGCTTCCTGGACTTGGGTGGCTATTTCCTTTCCCATGTTAGGGAAGTTTTCGACTATAATCTCTTCAAATATTTTTTTCTGGTCCTTTCTCTCTCGCTTCTCCTTCTGGGACCCCTATAATGCGAATGTTGTTGCGTTTAATGTTGTCCCAGAGGTCTCTTAGGCTGTCTTCATTTCTTTTCATTCTTTTCTCTTTAGTCTGTTCCACAGCAGTGAATTCCACCATTCTGTCTTCCAGGTCACTTATCCGTTCTTCTGTCTCAGTTATTCTGCTATTGATTCCTTCTAGTGTAGTTTTCATTTCAGTTATTGTGTTGTTCATCTCTGTTTGTTTGTTGTTTAATTCTTCTAGGTCTTTGTTAAACATTTCTTGCATCGTCTCGATCTTTGCCTCCATTCATATTCTGAGGTCCTGGATCATCTTCACTATCATTATTCTGAATTCTTTTTCTGGAAGGTTGCCAATCTCCACTTCATTTAATTGTTTTTCTGGAGTTTTATCTTGTTCCTTCATCTGGTATATAGCGCTTTGCCTTTTCATCTTGTCTACCTTTCTGTGAATGTGGTTTTTGTTCCACAGGCTCCAGGATTGTAGTTCTTCTTGCTTCTCCAGATTCTATGTTTCTTGATGGAAAAAACAAACTCTGGCATTTGTCCTTCTTTATAGATTAGTAGAAATTCCCTCATCCCAATTCGCAACTCCTCTGTGTCAAACATCTGAGGGAAACTCCACCATTTTGTCTCCTCATAGGTGAAGGTCATTCTATTCTGAATGACCTTCAGAAATCACTTTGAAATGAAGCCAACGTAAAGAAATCATACCATAGAATTTTTATCAAATTAATTAATCATTTTTTGTTATCTTTTGGCTTTTTAAAATATTTTAAATCTTTATTTAAATTTGAAATAATTATTAACTTAGGGAAAAGATAAGCACAGTACAAAGACCATTTTCCCCTGAGACACTTAAGAGTAGGTTGCCAACATGAGGACCCATCACCCAAAACACTTTAGTTTATATTTTCTACAAACAAGGATATTATCCTATATAACCACAATACAAGCACCTATATCAGAAAATTAACACTGATACATTACTACTACCTAATACTTGGGCCCTATTTAAGTTTCATCACTTGTCCTGATATAGTCCTTTTTAGCAAAATGATCCAGTTCTAAATGAAGTTGATATGTCTCTTTATGTTCTTTCAGTGTTGAACAGTCTCTCCCTTTTGCTTTTAGTTACATGATCTTGAAACTCTGATAACTACAAATCAGTTACTTTGTGGAATATCCCTTAATTTGCTTTTGTCTTCTCATGGTTAGATTCAAAGTTTGTGTCTTTGGTGGAAATATTACAAAGTTGCTATGCTCTCATAGCATGCTCTCAGGGGATGCATGCTTTTGATTTATTCTGATAATATTCACATTGATTACTTACTTGATTAAGATGGGTTCAGTCAGGCTACTCTACTGAAAAGATACTCATTACTAATTTTTCTTAAGTATTTTTGGGGGATGTGCTTTGAAACTATGATATATCTCATATCTAATTAATCTTTCAATGTATACATTTATTTATTTATATCAGTATGGACTCCTATTTTTTCTCTTTTATTCAATAGGTTATAATCTACTTAGGCCATTAATTATTTCAATGCTCAAACTGTCAACAATTTGACCTTTCAAGCATTTTCCTGCTTTTTGGCATGACATGTTTCAGAATCATCTTATAATTTTCTTGCTCCTGCCCTGGAATCAGCGATATCTCCAAGGAGCCTTGTTCCTTTTCAATGGACAATGGTTATTGAGAACCAAGATCTGGGCGCTGAGTGTGCTGTTGCCATTAGAGTGTCATTCTCTCAGGCACTCATTCTCTGTCTCTGTTTCTGTTTCTGTCTCTTTCTCTCAGTCTCTCTCTTTCTCTCTCTCTCTCTCTATATATATTACACATATATATGCATGTATGCATTTATGTCTATATAGTAGACATATATAATATGTATAAAATTTACATTTATAAATATCTCTATATATACATACATAGGTGTTTTTACATATATATTTATTTCTATATATTGAAAACCATGATTTCATTATCAATATGTCAATTTCAATCCAATATTAGTGTTCATACTTTTTTATTTCCATTCCATATTGTAAACCATTCTCTGGCACTGAGAAATCTGGCTTTTTTTTTCAACTTTATTTGTTCAATTCCCTCTGTGTAATCAATCTCTCATCTCCACCACCTTTTCTCTAGCACAGATTCCTCCTCGTCATGCTTATGCTGTGACATCCTGCACAAAAAAGGCTTTTTCTGATCCTAAATTACACAAGAAATAAAGAGAAAAAACAACCAACCAAAAACAAAAACAAAACAGAACAAATAAATGCTTAAAATCATGTACCATGGCAATGTTTCAAAGTTTACTCCAGTATTATCCTTCTTAGAAAACTAAAACAATTCATATTATATGATGGAGGTAGAGCAAATATTTTCTGGACTGATGATACATCTGAGAGTTTTCCTGTAACTCAGATATGTTTGTTTGGGAGTTTGGGAGATAATCTTTTCATCTAACTGTCAGTCCTTAGCATATTATGACACTCAGTTTGTCATCTTTTAACTGTGAAACTCATTCATTCACTTATGCATTCAACAAATGTTTATGGAGCATGTATTTAACAGTAGAGCTGCAGAGGGGAGTAAAGGTAGTCATGATCCCTTCCCTCTTGCACTTTATCTTACAGTAGAGAAAAATAGGGGGGAGGGAAACAAATGGTGATATTTCATGCTATTAAGAAACAGTTATCTGAGAAAGAATATCTAGAAAGAACACATTTGGATTTAATTGTATAGGGATAACTTCTCTAATACAGTGATATTTTAACTAATAAATATGACTTAAATAAGAAATTCCAATATGAGGAAAGTATGCATAAGGTAGAAGATGGCTGGAAATATTCCCTGAGAAAGAAACAACTGAAAGAAACAAGTTTGGGTTTAACATAACTAGGAACTGGGATGAAATTACAGTGGGTTGGAGATATAGTAGAAGTAGAAGAGGCTGTGTCTTTTCCACTGTAGTGGATATGAAAACTCACTGATGTTTTCCAGGCAAGGAAGGAACATTATCAGATTTATATTTTATAAGTAAAACTCTGCAATTCTGTGGTGAACAGATGGTAGGGTATTTTAGTTTAAGCCAAGAGTAACCAAATGATAGCCTGCACGCCAGATCTGACCCACTGCTTATTTTGTTTGTTTGTTTGTTTGGATTGGTTTGTTTTTAATGATTTAATAGATACTTTTTTTTTTTTTAGAGAAGTTGTAGAGTCACAGAAAACTTGAGAGGAAGGTGCAGAGATTTCCCACATACCCACTGTGCCTACACATCCGTATCCTCCCCCCTTATTAACATAGCCCACCAGAATGGTACATTTGTTACAACTGAGGAACATTCATTGATACTCCACATGGCCCAAAATCTATAGTTTACTTTAGGTTTACTCTCAGTGTTGTGCAATTCCATGGGTTTGGACAAATGTATAACGATATATACACATCATTATAGTATCATACAAAATAGTTCCTCCCCCACATAAATATCCTCTGTGCTCTGCCTAGAGCACATCCGCAAAGTCCCTTTTTCCATATAAGGTAACCTATTCACAGGTTCCAAGGATTAGTATGTGGTCATTTTGGGGGGATATTATGGTACCACTACTAGTAGGTGTAAGGGGAACTTCACAGGTTCATTGTGAGATGTCCTTAAGACCTAAGCAAATATAACTGATAGGCAGGTTTATTTTTTTAAAAAGAACAATACTGAGATATAATTAAAATACCAAACAATTCACCCATTTAAAGTGTACAGGTCAATGGTCGTGCAAAAATCACCACAATATAATTTTAGAACATTTTCATTACCCCCAAAACAAACCCTGTACCCATTAGCAGTCATTTCCTACCCTCCCTCCTATCCCCAGCCCTAGGCTAAAATTGATGTAATTTCCATCTTTATAGAATTGCCTAATCTGGACATTTCTTGTAAATGGATCACAAAATTTGATTTTTTGTGACTGGATTCTTTCACTTAGCGTAATGCTTTCAAAGTACAACCACACAGTAGATGTATCAATACTTCATTCATTTTTATTGCTGAATAATATACCATCGTATGGATACACTATTGGGTTGGCCAAAAAGTTTGTTTGGTTTTAAGTAACAATAAAAGCCATATTTTTCATTTTCATCAAGAATTGTATTGAACAATGGACTCACTACCTGAACAAACTTTTTGGCCAACGCAATACATTTTATTTTTCCATTTATCAGAGGTGGACATTTGGGTTGTTTCCACTTTTCAGCTATTACAAATAATGCTGCTATAAATGTTTATTTTTGTATGGACATGTATTTTCACTTCTCTTGGGTGTATACTTAGGAGGAGAATTACTGAGAAATATGGTAATTCTATCATTACCATTTTGAGGTAGTCCTGAACTGTTTTCCAAATTGGCTGCATAATTTTACAACTCAGCAGTGAACGCGGGTTCAAAGTTTCTACATCCTCACCACCACTTGTTATTGCCTGTATTTTAACATTTTTTTAAAATTAATTAATTTATTTATTTTTGGCTGTGTTGGGTCTTCGTTTCTGTGCGAGGGCTTTCTCTAGTTGTGGCGAGCAGGGGCCACTCTTCATCGCGGTGCATGGGACTCTCACTATCGCAGCCTCTCTTGTTGTGGAGCACAGGCTCCAGACGCGCAGGCTCAGTAGTTGTGGCTCACGGGCCTAGTTGCTCCACGGCATGTGGGATCTTCCCGGACCAGGGCTCGAACCCATGTCCCCTGCATTGGCAGGCAGATTCTCAACCACTGCGCCACCAGGGAAGCCCTGTCTTTTAACATTTTAATCATTCCAGTGGGTGACACCTAGTTGGTATCATGGTTTTGATTTGCATTTCCCTGATTACTAAATATATTGAGAATTTTTTCATGTCTTATTGGTCACTTGTATATCTTCTTTGAAGAAATACCAATTGAAATCCTTTGCCTTATTTTAAAATTGAGTTATTTGGCTTTTTATTGTTTACCTATAAATGTTCTTTATTATATAATAAAGATTCTTATTAGATATATGATTTGAAAATATTTTCTTCTATATTATGAATTATCTTTCATTTTTTGTTTGTTCACTGAAACATAAATATTTTTAATTGTTATGAAGTCCAATTTATCCATTTTTCTTCTTTAGTTGGTAGTGCTTTTGGTGTCATATCTATGAAGTTTTTATTTAACTGAAAGTAATGAAAATGTACCTCTACATTTTCTTCCAAGAGTTATATAGTTTCCTCTCTTACATTTAGGTCTGTGATTTATTTTGAGTTAACTTTTGTGCATGGTGTGAGATAGGAGTCCAAATTCATTCTTTTGCATGTGGATTTACAGTGCCCCAGAACCATTTTTTGGAAAGATTATTTTTTTCACCATTGAATTGTTTTGGTACCCTTGTCAGAAATAAATTGACCATAAATATAAGGGTTTATTTCTGGACTCTCAATTTTGTTCCATTGAACTATACATTTATATTTATGCTAGCAATGTACTAGCTTTTTTATTGTAGATTTAAAGTTGGTTTTGAAATCAGGAAGTGAGAGTCCTCCAACTTTGCTCTTTATTTTCAAAATTGTCTTAGCATTCTTGGTTCCTTGCATTTCTACATGAATTTTAAGATCAATTTAGCCAGTTGTTGCAAAAGAGTTAGCTGGCACTTTTATTGGGATTGTGTTGAGTCTGTAGACATTATGAGAAGTGTTGACGTCCTATATTAAGTTTTCTTACTCATAAACATGGGAAGTCTTTTCATTTATCTGGATCTTCTCTAATTTTTTTTAACAATGCTTTGGAGCTTTCAAAGTACAGGTTTTGCATTTCTTATAATTAAATATATTTCTAAGTATTCTATTCTTTCCACACAGTTGTAAAGGAATTGTTTTGTTAATTTCATGTTTTTGGAATATTCTTTCTTAGTGTCTGGACATACAACTGATTTTTATATATTGCTGTCATATCCTATAATCTTGTGAAACTTGCTTATCAGTAGTTCTAATATTTTTTAACAGTATTTCTTAGGATTTCCTGTATGCAAGATTATGTCATTTACAAATAGAGAGAATGTTGCTTCCTTCTTTCAAGACGGGATGCCTTTATTTATTCTTGCTAGTTGCCCTGGTTGTAACCTCTAGTAAAATGTTAAATAGAAGTGTTGAGAGAGGAATCCTTGTCTTGTTCCTAATTTTAAGAGGAAATTCAGTCTTTCACCATTAAGTATGATATTTTCTGTGGGTATTCTCTAGATATCTTTTATAAGATGAGGAAGGTCCCTTCCATCCTGGTTTGTTGAGTGTTTTTGTCAAGAAGACAGTTGACACTGGTAGTTTGAATATACCTGCTTCAAGAAGCAGAAACTAGGGTACACATAGTGGAATTTAGACCTGTGGAAGCAAGTTAAATATATTCAGCATAGTCAACCCCTTTTCTCCCTCATTACTCTCTTGTATCCTTTTTCAAGGTGATCTACATTGTGTCCCGAACATAGGAGACCCACAAAATCCCATCTTTAGGTTATGTTAAATTCACCACCATTCACCTGAAATTTAAATCATTATGTGCCATTGTAGTTGTTCACATAAGGTAGCAAAATATATGGGAGAGATGGACCAAAAAAACAACATAAAATAAAACAGCTTGATCCCACTTTTGTAGTGGGTCTGGAAGATTATGTCAAAAGTAAAAACTACCTTCTTATGTCATTAATCCCATATTCCCTTTACTTAAACTCAGCAGTTGACTGGACTGAATCCTTCATCTAAGTGGACTAATTTTTTTTTTTGAATCCTTGAAGAATCTATTTTTATTGAACTGTCATTGTGTTCCATTGAGCAGTGCTATTGGACAAAATACTATGGATAGGCATCCCAGTGAATCTCTTGGAATCTAAACATAACACTGTTTGCTTCTAATATGTATATAATATAAACCTGCAACCCCAATCCATACCCTCCCACTCGATCGGCAGAAGTCACAATCAATGACCTTAGAGAGTACAACAATCTCATTCTCTGTCTTTTGGTTTAGAGGCATATGTAACCTAAATGGAGCTGCCTCAATTTTCAATATATTATAATCATGACTGTTCCCTGGTAACATTATTTACCCTTTGGGCATTAGAACCACCAAAATCACAGAGATGTGAAGAAAAATATTCTTCCAATAAGTTATTAGGTTTAATGGTGAGGAAGGCCACACGCACCCTTTCACCATAGGTTCTTGGCCCACATATCTTGGGTCTTGGAGAGATATCCACTGGCTTAAACCAAAGCCCATATCTTTGTGGAATTGCACATGGTATATGTCTTATATCAGGACATTCTCTCCTAGAGAGAGGCTGCTTTTCTCTTAGCTGACATTGGAGCTGAGTCCTTAGTAAGACAGTCCACATTTCTATTAATCTGGACACTTTGGAGTCATGGAAAATATATCAAGATCCATGGGCATAATCCCACTGCCCTACTTTTCTAACAATGACAGTTGTCATCAAGTTGGAAAAAGGTGTTGTGAAAGATATCATGATGTTGATTGAAGTTATTAGGTAAGAAATGGTGCTTATAGAAGCACTTTGAACAAAGAAAGTACCTGGATGTCTGTCTATCTCAATGAATAAAAAGTGCCACCTCCTTCATGGTAGGAGTATAATGTAATTAGCCTTGGCAACAGGAATCCATCTGGGCTTTGTTGATGGTATCTTGCTGGATTTCACATTGTTTGGGTAATCAGTAGATATGCTATAGCCAGATAAGACTTGGGGCAACAAAATCCATATTATTGCACCTATTTATATCATCCATCTGTACCACCATGGACACTTTATACATGACTTCATTGAGCAAGCACTGGAGTATCTAGAAAAACAACTATCTCACATGTAAAGGACAGGTTATCTTGTCCACTTATTTTTAAGAGCTTTGTAAACTCTTTACGTAGACTTACATGAAATGAAAATATCTTTTCACCCTGTGCTGATTCCAAAAGGTCCATTCCCATAATTTTGTAATTCTCCACCAGATTTCCTTGTCAATAATTTCCTCATGTTCTTCCATTAAACCAAATAGCCACTATGTGTTGATAACATCTTTCTTTCAAAGCAACGTGGAAAACCAGATGTACTGTTCAAACTTCTGCCAAAAGGGTAGACTTCCTGCCGCCACTTCTTTTTTTAATAAATTTATATATATATATATATATATATATATATATATATATACACACATACATACATATATATATATATACACACATACATACATATGTATATATATATATATATATGTATTTTGGCTGTGTTGGGTCTTTGTTGCTGCGTGTGGGCTTTCTCTAGTTGCAGCAAGCGGGGACTACTTTTCACTGCAGTGTGCGGGATTCTCATTGCAGTGGCTTCTCTTGCTGCGCAGCATGGGCTCTAGGCGCGCGGGCTTCAGTAGTTGTGGCGCATGGGCTTATTTGCTCCGCAGCATGTGGTATCTTCCTGGACCAGGGATCGAACCTGTGTCCCCTGCAATGGCAGGCGGATTCGTAACCACTGCGCCACCAGGGAAGTCCTGCTACTTCTTTTTATAGTGTGGTGGTTTTAAAACATGTTTGCAGATGCTTTGACACTCCTCCCAATAAGATTTGGAGGTCTATGCCCCCTTTCTTTGAACCTGGGCAGGCTTGTGAATGATTTGTCTAGTGGAATACGGCAAAAGCAACACTGTGTGACTTATGAGGATATATTCTACAAGGCCAACTAACTTCTGTTTCACTCACTGAGAATACTCACTCTTGAAGCCCTAAGCCACCATATTAAAAGTCCAATTTTCTTTAGCCACTACGCTGCAAAGGTCATGATTAAACCCTCCAGCTGACAACCTCAGCTGAGTGTATCCTTCCTTTTATACATGCCAACTCAACTGGCATGTATGCAAGTGAAGCCATCTTAAATATTCCAGACCAGACAATCCACCAGATGAGTACTATCAAATGACCTTCATTGGCACCATATAGAATAGATGATCCACCCAGCTTAGCCCTTCTCAAATTCCTGACCTATAAAATCATGATATGTAATAAAATAATTATTGTTTTGGAGTTGTTACACCACAGTGGATAACCAGAGCACAGAATGACCTCCTGAGTCACTTTGGCTGTAATCCAGTGAAAATCCACTTCTGCTTCTATCATCTATAATTGAGACCCACATTTTCAATATTCATTAACTAAACTCATGGAATTCCTCAGGAGACCTTAGGTATTTTTTGAAAAAAAAAAATGCATTGATGAATCAGAAGTAAGTACTATGGGAATTTCAGCAATGCTTGCCTGCAAATAACTTGTGGTTTTGAGGGCTACTTGAGCCCATTCATATACATGCTATTTTAATTAATGATGCAATGATGCAGCGCCCCCCAGCTCTTTAATTTATTGGATCATGTAAAACTAAAGATAAGCAGTTGAAGTAATATATTAACAATTTTCTCGTTTTTAGATATTCTTGCTCTGCAAAGACTCATTGGTAAACCAGGAGGGTCCAGTAGAGAAAGCAGTAGTCAATGCGGCGTACAGCCATGGTTGCAAAGAGGCATGGAAAAGAGAGTAAGTCAATACCTGGATCTAACTCCTTCCCTGTCCTCCAATCTCCTGAGTATTATGTTGGTCAAACTCAAACAAAACTATTCATTAAGGGAGGCCATGTGATCATTCCACAGAGCTCAGCCTCCTGAGGCAGAGAACACAATTAAAGCAAACAAAAACTGAGAATATGGCTTAGCACAGTGACGTCAAAACTATTGAACAGTGCATAATATCCCTGACTTGAAGGACATGAGCATCCATAACACTTTGAAAAGCTACAGGCCATTTCCCAGGCACAGAGACCTTTAGGAAGTATCTGTGCATGAGTACTTAAAATCAATTATTAATGCTTTTGTACCAAAACTTTTTTCGGGTGACAGTAGGATTGATTTTAGTTAGGCTAAGGGGGACCATGATCTCTTTTGCCTTCTTCAGCTGTCTAACCAGAACCAAAGAGGAATTTTTCTAGGCTAAATAGTAGGGCTTGTGGTTGAGATCTACCTACTGTTTTCTGTCTTGTCCTAGAACTTGAACTGGTAAGCATGCTGTAGGCAGTGCATGATTACTTAGATGCAATCTGACTGCTCATGTGTTAGATCATATATCTAGGATACAGTGCAAAACTTAGCTCCAGGAAAGAAACTGTGCCCCAAACCTTAATATTAGATGAGGAAGCTTGGTTTATAAATATAATTTTTGTGAACATATAGTCTGATCTTTTTTAGGGTGATATATTTGGATATTTAGCTGTTTTGATGATCCCTAATACAGGGCTTCCCACAATCTGGCAGCACTGTAACCACTAGTTTCCCGTAAGAATCTGGACACAGACAAGAAACGATTTTCATTGAATAACTGCCAACTTCATAGCTCCTAGTATGCTCCACTGAAAATATATTCTTAGCACTTTGTGAAAGCAAACTCATATGTCATAAGTTATCTGTTTCTCTAAGTCTCCAAGCCAGTCAACTGAAAGAAAGACTTTAGACACCAACTGCACTACCAGCAGGGTCAGCTTATTCCAATCCTCCCTAACCTCTCTGAGCCACAGTCTATTCAAATTAAGTACTCTTAACACCCAGACTCTTAAAGCAGAAAATTATATAATTATGAAGCAGAATGCTACATTTCTTTTCCTCATAGGTTTGTGATGAAAAGAATAACATTTCCAATTGAGCTTTCTCTTTTCAGTCTGAAGATTATTATAGGGAAAATTTTCAGTCCCTCTCACCATCCTCTGCATGGAAGAAATATTTTCTATTCTTATTGGAAAAAGCCTAACATTAACTCTGTGGAGTTTTACTGAGGCATGAACAGAGCAGAGCAGAAGCAGAAGAACAAGCACGCCTTGTTTCTTACTTTATTTAACACGCCCACTTGCTAGTGCCTTTTCTTCCCACTAAAATATGACTAGGCAGTACATGCCTCACAAAGTCAGACTACTGTCTAATTTGTCCCGTTCTGGCTCATCTTTTCTGCATTTAGTAGAGAAATTAATTTAAAAATGTACTCCATAGTCCCAGGCTCTTTGTTCAGAGGGTATGTGGTAGATTCCTGTAGAAGCTAGTAATGTTTATGCAAACTTCTAGCATCATTTACAAGACTTTCTGCTTTTTCAGGATTTTTCTCTGATGATTACATGACACTAATACACCATGTATTGTCTATTTTTCTCTTGTAATATGTTCAGATGGAAGAAATATGCATACAGTATTAATAAAGCCCCAACAGTGCAGCATGGGAAAATCTTTCATTCACTTGCTGATACCTATGCTAAGGCAGCTCCCTGTAAATTTGTGTCTTAGGAGGGAAAAAACAGAGTAGGCAAGGAGATTGACAATTGTCAAAAACAATCCCATATTCCAGGACATTGGGATAACCAAATAAGCAGGCAATAAGAGCTGGTTCAGAGCTGATTTTGTTTCTTGCAGTGCCCTATGATTTACCTAACACCTACACCCAATCATTTTACTTGACCCAGAGTACTCATGCTTTGAGCCTGCAGATTACTTCAGTAATAGAAAAAACAACAACAAAAGCAACAACAACAAAATTGCTAGGAATTCAGCTCCCAGTTCTGTAGGATTAGATAGCAATACTTACTGGTAAATTACTCTGTCATTCTTCATTAAAGATCTGATGAAATGTCTTCTACTGGGTATTTGTTATTTATGTGAACTCTACATTTCACGTAGAAAAAATGTTAGTATATCCTACACCTCATAGCCACTAACATTTTTGAGATGCCTTTTTTTGTGTGTGTATTCCTCTGGCGTAATAAAAAACAGACAAAATATTAAGACATAATGATAAGTTGATTACTATTTCACTCACCAGGCACCTGCTTATATCCAAGTAAATGTAATACACTTAATAATAAGTAGTGAACCGTCCTTCTGAATACTCTATTATTCCATATATATTCTATTTTTATAGTTCCAGTTGAAAGAAAGAAAGATAAAATGAATAATCATTAATTAAAAAATACTAAAAGGAAAAATTAAGGACAAATTACCTTAATCTCACCACACAAAGATAATAATAATTTTTGACATTTCTGTTGTCAAAATTAACAATGGGATAGTAATTGTTAAGCATCTCCACAAATACTCATGGAGTAGTGTAAAAGGTAAAAAAAAAAAAAAAAACACTTTGTTTCTTTCTCTACTCTCAGAATACTTCTATATTCCAATGTGTGGATTTTCCACAGCAAGCAATTTTCCAGTTCTCAGTGGACATCAACTGGGTGTCCTACAAATTTAACTCAAAATTGACACTATCTACCTGGAGATAGTGTTAGACCCACAGGTTAAGGGCTCAGTCCAACAAGATTTCCCTCACCCAGTCACCAAATGTAAGGACAGGTTTTCACTTGAACCTCTGACCAACTGGCTATAAATTAAAGTTACAACCTCTCGCTGCTCAGATTCAATAATTTGCTAGAATGTCTCATAGAACTCAGGGTAATGTTTACTTACATTATCAATTTATTATAAAAGGATACAACTCTGGAACAGCCAGATGGAAGAGATGAATAGGGCAAGGTATGGGGGAAGGGGCACAAAACTTCCATGTCCTCTCCAGGGATACCACTTTCCCAGTACCTCCACATGTTCACCAAAATGGCAGCACATCAAGTCTCATTGTTCAAGAGTTTTTATAGAGTTTAATCTCCAGCCCCACCACTTTCTCCTTCCCAGAGGTCAGTGGGTAGGGCTGAAAGTTTCAACCCTGTAATCACACAGGTTTTCTGATGACCAGCCCCATCTTAAGGCTATCCAGAGGTCCCCTCTAAGTCACTTCATTAGCTTAAAACCGAGTGTAAACAAAAAAGCTTCCTTATGAATAACAAAAGATATACCCATCACTCAGGAAATTCCAAGGGTTTTGGAAGCTCTGTACCAGAAACTGGGGACAAAGACCAAATATATTTCTTATTATACCACAGGAAAAAAGAGAAAGAGAGAAAGAAAGAGAGAGGGAGAAAAAAGAAAGAAAGAAAGAAAGAAAGAAAGAAAGAAAGAAAGAAAGAAAGAAAGAAAGAAAGAAAGAAAGAAAGAAAGAAAGAAAATGAATACCCATTAGTAAAAAATTCTATAGAAAAAATTAAGAACAAAGCACCTTAATCCCACCACATATAATCACTAAAAAAAAAAAATGTTTTGTTACACTTAGAGCATCTATACAATTACTCATGGAAGTAATTGCTTTTTAAAAATTTTTATGAGAAAGTATTTTGACTGTTATATATGGCTCCATTTTCTTCTATTTTATTTATTTATATATGTATATAACATACATATATTTTTTATTTGAAAACCATCTGTAAAGTAATTATATTAATATTTGTCATGTTTGTATTAGACATATATATATAATATGATTAAAAATTGTTGTACTATCTTGTTATAATAACATTTTAATTTTGCTACCAAATATGTCAATGTTTTAAATTAGAGTTTCTTTTTAGAATTATTTGGAAATCAAAATTCTATATAACCATATACATTCATAAAACCATCATCTTGCTTTATTTTTTGCTTTTTGTGTTACATCTTATTGAAATATATATATATATAAATAAACATAATCATACATTAAATATACATACTGAAGGTTAACATTCTTCCAAATATATCCTCATCATGTCCATATCTAAATCCATAGCATCCATCTGTATGCCTTTATGTATTCCTATGTAACAACATGTGGTTGTATTGTGTCCTAATTTTCAACACTATGTACTTTGTTGTTTGTGTATAAATCATATCTTAAACTTCTCAAAAACATATTTAATTCCACTTTCTTAATTAGTGTATTCAAAATGCCAATGGATTATTTAATTCTCTATATTCAAAATAGAGTATTTGGGATACATCTAATACTCCCCTACCCACACACTTCAAATGTATTAATATTATCTGTACTTTTTGTTGATTCATATGTATATTATTGAAGACATGTTTAGATGAATAATTTTATATGTATGAAATTTTTTTTTAAATTGACTCATTTGTCTTACGTGATATCGGTTTATCTCTGGCAATATTTCTTGATCTGGTGTCTGCTTATCTGATATGAACATAGCCACTCTAGTTTTCTTTGGATTTGTACTTGCATGATATATATTTTTAACCTCTGTATACTTTTATATTTAAAATGCTGATATTGTAGATAACATAATTGGACTTGTTTCCTTTAATCTGAAAATCTCTGTCCTTTATTTGGTATTTTTAGCAAGGTTACTTTTGATGTGAAGATTGTGATTTGATTAAAATCTATTCTTTTGTTAATTTTCTATTTCTTCCATTTGTTTGTGTCCTGCTTCTCTGTTTTTCTCTACCTTCTTTTCTGAGTATTTAAGCATTTTATGTTTTCATTTTCTCTCTACTATTGGCTTATAATTTAAACCTCTTTTTGTAATTTTCTTAGTGCTTGCTCTAGGTCTTTCAATATATATTTATATTTAATTAATCACAGTCTATCTTCAAATAACTCTATACTGTTTCATTTATAGTGTAGGAACTTTATAACTGTGTACCCCAAAATAGTTATTCCTATCTTTTGTGCTATTGTTGCCATGCATTTCATTTATAGGCATGTTCTAAACGAATAATACATTGCTACACTTTTGCTTCTCAAATATGTTTTAATATAATTGAAATAAAAATAAAAGAAAATATTTCAAATTTATTTTAATCTTAACTTCTAACAAAGAGCTTTATTTCATTACATCAACCAACCCAAGTTTTTGTCTATCATATTTCTTCTATCTGAAGAATTTCCCTCAACGTTTCCTACAGTTCAGTTATAGTAATATTTTTTTCTGTGTGTGTGTGTGTGAGAGAGAGCTTATTTTTCTGAATAATTTTTTATATCCTTCAATTTTGAAAAATAGTTTTGCTGGTGTGGAATTCCAGGTTGACATATATTAATTATGTTTTGTTTTTATCCTTTTAACCCTTTAAAGCTATCAATTTATTTTCTTCAAATCTGTGTAGTTTCTGATGAGAAATCTGCCTATTTTCTTACCATTGTTCTTTATGTGACATGTTCTCTTGCTTCCTTCAAACTTTCATCTTGTCTTTGGTTTTCACAATTTTGGTATAATGTGTCTAAATAATTTGGTATTTTTAGATAAGTTACTTTTGATATAATTATTGTGATCTGATAAAAATCTATTATCTTTTTAATTTTCTATTTATCAGTATTTCATTTGTTCTCTATGTCCTGTTTCTCGATTTTTCTCTACCTATAATTTTCTGTTCTGTTTTTCTCTTCTCTGTAATTTTCCCTACTATAATATAAAATGTGTTTACTTTTTTTTGACATTTAATTTCCTTAATGTTCTCTGAACTTCTTGGATCTGTGGTTTGATGCCTTTCATTATTTTGGAAGATGTTTATTCATTAAATTTTCAAATATTATTTTTTGCCCTTTTGTATCTCTCTTCATCTTCTGGGATTCCAATTGCATATATGTTAGGCCATTTGATATTGTCTGCTAGCTCTTGGGTGCTCTGCCCTGTTTGTTTTCTTTTGTTATTGTTGTTTGGTTTGGTTTGTTTTTTTACACTCTATTCTTTGTGCTTTAGTTTGGGTAATTTCTACCAATTTAAGTTCATGTTCACTGATTCTTTCTTCAGCCGTGTTAAGTCTACTGATTAGCTTTTTGAAGGCATTCTTCACTTCTTTTATGATTTTTACACTTCACATTTCCATTTCTCTCTTCTGTCTCTCTGTTGAAATTCCTCATGTGTTCATGCATGTTGCTCTGCTAACGGCTCTAAGGTATTAATTTTCGTTATTTTACTAGTCTGAAGTGGAACTGGTTTTGGATATTGTCATTGCCTTCCTTGCATATCATTGCTTTCAAATTACTCTAGTGTCACAATGTGCTTGACGTGAGATTTGGTTTGCCAGAGACTCTTTTTCATGTTTGTACTCTATCCTCAGTTTTAAGTCTTTGCTATGTGTTTGTGTCTCTACTTGTTCTCCTCTCCCCTGTAGAGTGCTGTTGTTTGTTAACTGGTGCTGGCTAACCTGGTCTGGGCATGGGAGAGATAGCAGGGGAGGTTTCTTTGGTGTCCTGTTCCAGTTTCAGTCTCAGGCAGGTCTTATGTCAGTGATTCACCGATGTGGGGTTTTCTCAGGGATTCTATCACTTCCCCCACACTGAGTCCTCTGATGACCTTGCCAAAGATGATTTCTTTCCCCTCCCCAAGGCTAAAGGACTTTTTTCTTTTCCCTTTCTTCAGCTTTATTAGTTTTTTCCTGCTACGTTGGTGTAACAAATTTGCTGCCCTTGTTCTGCCAGTTTAAGAGAAAAGTCTGCTACTTGGAGAAAAGTCATCTGAGTGAGTGTTTATTCTTTTACTGCAGTAGCAGCTACACTATGGAAGGAGTCTTCTCCAGTGTCTCAACCTGCTCTCCAATATTTCTCATGAGCACCTTGTGGATGTCATTGGAGAAGAGCTTAGGAGTGGGTGTGAGCTCTTTGTGTGTATGTCTTTCCAATATCATGTTTTCATATTAACTAGCAATTGTACAGTCTTTCAGTTCAACTGTTTTAAACATTGTTGTATCAAGGCCTAAAACAGTGCCTGAAAAGAGGAGGTATGTGGTAATTTTTTTAAAAACTTTGTATTTAATTCATATTTTACTGATATTAATCCATTATACGGTTATATGAGAAGTTTCAGCAATGTTCCTAAAGAATTCTAGTTTTTCTTTTATCAATACCAAATATGGTGTGTGTTTGTGTGTTTATTCTAAAGAAATGAAAACTATATATAGTTGACTTTATTTCTGCAGAATAATTTCCCAAAAGTGATATTACTTGAACATATAATAAACACATTTAATTTTTAAAAAACGTTTTACACTGTCAGATATTCTAAAAGACTTCAGCAATTTACTCTTCCTGTTAATAATGTATTAGAGTTCCCATATACCCTACTTTAATAGGCACTGGATATAATTACATTGTTTAATTTTGCAATCTATGCATTGACAATAATTTTCACTATCTTTTTTGATAAGCTTTTCCCTGACTAGTAATTTAATAAATACTCTTTTCATATATCAATTGGATATTTTCACCATTTTCTATGCAGTTCATCTCTATAATTTTGACCCATTTTAAATGAATTGTTTATTTTTTCTATCATATATTTGAAGGCTCTTTTTTAAATATTGGTATTTCTAGTATTCTTTATTAGGTCTTTTCTATATTTACATTTTGCCTCTAATATTTAGGTAACATTTTTGTATAATTATGAAACTACTATAATACTAATGTACAATGAGAGAGAAAGGATGGGTATGTAAGTAGATTCATTATTAATATTTGCAGTTATTTAAAAAATATACTATTTGAATTTATCATAGTTGTATTATACCTAAAACATCTTTATTACACTCATTTTTAAGCTTTCCTCTCATGTATGTCCACCTAGGACTTTTCATACCAAAGTGTATATCTGTTGTCAGTGGCCTTTTCAGGCAGAGATCAAAGGAAGAATAAGCAATATAGATCCCAAACACAGAGAAAAGATGTAAAGCAGAGAATCAAAGAGGAGTTTCCCTTGAGATTTCATTTTCTCATTTCTTCTCACTGTGGTGAAGAAACAAAATGTTAAATTCTAAATTCTAAGGAAAAGATGAACTGAAAATCACTCTGCTCAGATTCTAATCTACCACCAAATTTAACATTCAGTATTCTCATGATTTTTCTATCACTCAGATTGCAATGTTATTATTTTCCTCTTTTATATTAGTTTGGCTTACAAAAGCACCTGTGTTTATGTGTGTGTGTGTAAGGAGTTATTTGAAATATTAAATTACAGTGCAATATTTTATGCAAATTATTTCATTTCATCCTTATAGTAATTCTGAGGTATGAACATATTTTTTCACATTTCACAACTGAAAAAACAAAGCACATCACTAAAGGCTAATTGACCCTTGAAAGATCACACAAGGAGTGGAATAAGAAATCTGGGACTGAAAGTTCATTCTTGTATTTTCGAGGAAAGTTATTAATAGATCTTAATTTCTTCTCACATGAAGGTGACTACTGTCTACACATCAGTAACAGAGATGATGTAGTTTTCTTCCAGATATATAATGCAGTTTATTTTCTAGCTATACTTCTATGTGGTTTTTCTGGTGTAAAAATTGCCAGGGTTAAGGGAACAGGGCAATGCTAAACTTTAGTATAAACACAGGTACTTAGACTTTTTATTTCAGTAATGTAAAAGAAAAATATTATATTTATATGTTTTACATGGTCAATTTTCCATTCAGTATTGAATAGTTCCTACTTATTATCATTTCAACATACATCAATTTTTAAAAATCCATTATGTGTTGACAATGATAAACGTTTTGTTGATTATTCAAGGTGTTAATACATTCCTGGTTGATTCCAGACAAGGCTTTTTAAAACTGATTTTTAACCTAATTATTTAATGCTACCAATATATTAACAAAGTCATATATCTTCTTTTTGTGTTCCTCTATAACACTGCCATAAAAGCAGAGAAATTTCTAGATTACTTAACTAGGACAAGTTCTGTAAGATATATATTTACTATTTAATTTCACCAACTTCAATTAATGCCCAAATATATATTGAATACCTATACTGCAAAATATTTTGATAGGAATTGTGAAAATTTTTTAAAAAGTGGAACACTTGATGCCTATTTCAATGAGCATAAGGTGCTGTATGAAGCACTTAGAGACACACAAAAATCTAATCATTTGTCCTTCAACATTTTTTACAGTCCCATTGCTAGAAGCAAGGCCTGGTCACCACCATCTCTCTCCTGGTGCCAGTCTCCTAAATGAAACCTTGGACTCTGGTATCCATACTAAATTTATTTTTTTCAAAATTCTGTGTTTCTTCTCAGATTTGAAGTTTTATACATACTATTTTCTTTGATATAGAAATGTTTCTGTATTAGTCAATTTGGGATGTTATAACAAAATACCACAAACTGAATGCGTTTAAAACAGAAATTTATTTTCTGACAATTCTGGAGGCTGGAAGTCCAAGATCAAGGTGCTGGCAGGGCTAGTTTATGTTGAGTTCTCTCTCCTTAGTTTGCAGATGGCTACGTTCTCACTGTGTTTTTCTATGTGCAAGCACACAGAGAAAAAGAGATTTCTGATGTCTCCTCCTCTTCTAATAAGGACACCAGTCTTATTGTTTTAGGGTTCCACCTTTATGACCTCATTTAACTTTACTTCCATAAAAGGTCTTATCTCCAAATACAGTCACATTGGTGACTTAGGACTTCAACCTATGAATTTGGGAAGGTGGACATAATTCACTCTATAACAGTTTCTAAATTAAAATTCCGTGTTACAGTCATCCTTAGACAAAAATACAGATGGTTAGGTCTTACCCTATACCAACAAAACTGGAACACTAAGGATGGAACCCGTGCATTGGTGTGTTTTCCAGCAGCGGTCCCCAACCTTTTTGGCACCAGGGAACATTTCATGGAAGACAATTTTTCCATGGACGGGGCAGGGGGTTCAGGCAGTAATGCGAGCAATGGGGAGCAATGGGGAGTGGCAGCTGAAGCTTTGCTCGCTCGCCCACTGCTCACCTCCTGCAGTGCGGCCCAGTTCCTAACAGGCCACGGACTGCTACCGGTCCACAGCCCGGGGGTTGGAGACGCCTGTTTTACAATCTTCCCAAGTGATTTCCAATAGCAGCTGGTGTTAAGAATCAGTGTCACAGATCTAACTTTGGTTTACTCAAATAAATTTGTTTCATTTTAAATATCCTCAGTATTTCCAAATCTTCAATCTCCCCAGTAAACCTCTGTGTAATGTGTATGCAGTGAATCACAATATTATATTTACCACATTTTAATACAATTGCTTATTTAACTGTCTTCCTACTCTGCTACCAGGAAAACTCTCCTGTCATTTTCATTATTGTATCTCAACATCCACCATAGATCCTGGATCTAAACTGAGGAATTTGATAATAAATATTTTAAAATAAATTTTAATAATGAATGTTGAGTGGTGCACACAATATATGCTAAAATGATATTGCCATGTTTGAATGTCGAGCTATAGGTAACAGAGCAAAACAAACACATATTTAAACACCGTTGTAGGCTTCAAATTCAACATGAAAGAATATCATAATATTTTGTGTCTTTATTTTTAATTTGATAGAAAGAAAACCATGGGCAGGGGTCAACAAAGATTTCTTTTAGTAAAAGGCTTCTCTTTAGTGGCTAGAAAGTATTGCACAATTTTTAAAATAAAATTTGTTCCATAAGAAAAATTGCATTTTAATAATAATATAAGAATAAAGTTATCCAAGAATTTTATCTTGATTTTCTTAACGGATTAAACAGTCAAGACTCCTATGAGATAATCAATATTGTGATGTTGTTTCATAATATCTCACCCATTGTTTCTTTATGTTTTTAATAAGACACTGTGTGTGCTAGTTACATGTTATCCAGTCTATGATGAATAAAACAAAAGATATTAAATAAATTTTATATAATGCACAACTCATATAAAATCAATGACATTAAAATTGAAAATGCCTACAAAAATGTATATGTCTAATTTATTATATTTATTATTTTTAGTAGTAGAGCCTATTCACTAGCATGAAACATCCAGTTTGTTAAACATTTTGTTTCACTAAACTTTAATTTATTTACTATTCCTTTTTAATAAAAAATGGAGTATATTAATTTTATATCACTTAAAATGTCTATTGAATAATATTACCTCAGTCATTAAAAATCATTTGATGGTTTCTGTAAGATTTGTATATAAAATAATATATATACATATTTTAATGGAATTATTGAACTACATAAATAAGTCAGGCTGCAGAAAATGTTTTTCTATTTACTCTTTATGAGACTACTACATAAATAATTACACTGTAATGAAAGCTCTTCTTTTTAGCACCTTTATTGGAGTATCATTGCTTTGCAATGGTGTGTAAGTTTCTGCTGTGTAACAAAGTGAATCAGCTATACATATACATATATCCCCATATCTCTTCCCTCTTGCGTCTCCCTCCCTCCCACCCTCCCTATCCCACCCCTCTAGGTGGTCACAAAGCACCGAGCTGATCTCCCTGTGCTACGCAGCTGCTTCCCACTAGCTATCTGTTTTACATTTGGTAGTGTATATAAGTCCATGCCACTTTCTCACTTCGTCCCAGCTTAGTCTTCCTCTTCCCTGTGTCCTCAAGTCCATTCTCCACCACTGCGCCTTTATTCCTGACCTGCCCCTATGTTCTTCAGAACCATTTTTCTTTTTTTGGATTCCATATATATGCTAACACATATATATGGAATCAAGAAAAAAAAAAAAAAAGAACACTGTAATGAACTCTTACATGACAATCTCTTCTACACTTACTTATCAATCTAAACCTGCTAAGGTTTTTCAGAAACTTTTGTTCTATTTCTTGAAAAGACAAGAGAATCTTTTTCTTTCTTCTTTCTTTTTTTTTTTTGGATAGAATATATATCTTTTCTTAGAACTGAATTAGGTACCTAACATTGCTTTATTTAAATACAAATGACAAAAAGTCATATTTCATATAATATTTCTTGTCTTTAGGATCCTGAAAGCCATGATTGTGGGAAAAAAAAAGTCAACACATCTCGACGTAATAATGATGGGTAAATCTCGATGGGAAGATAATTATAACAAATAAATGATAAAAATAGGAAATAAGCACTAAGATTTATAACTAGTAGTTTTGAAAATTTAAAGAATGGACATGGATTATTTTGAACTGGCTGTCTGTGTTTGTAGACAGATAACAACGTGTTAGAGGATAGAGATGTAATTAATGAGGTAATGCTTATTTGGAGGAGAATCATATTTTATAATGAAGCATAAAATTGTGTTGATATATATGGCATGAAGGCAAAACTAGACTGTACTCTATAAATTCTTGAAAGAAATGTAATAAGTAGGATAATAGATATTGCATCAAATTATATTTAATCTCTAGTACTATAAATGGGGGCAAATAAGCTCACAGGAAAATCTCCTGAAAGTGCGTATATTCTCTAATCAACCTCTTGTTCCTAATTACAACCTAATGGCAGATGCTTGGAGTGCTAAGTAATTAAATTTCATAATTTCAAGTTCTGTTCAATAAGAAAATAATAATTAGGGGGTAAAATTGCAAGGTTCATAACCTTCCTGAGTCACTATTGTTGTTTAATATTCATAATTTACCTAAGTAATTTTGGACTATCTAAGGCTGATCTTCAGTTTTACTTCACAGGTGTGTCCTTCTGACCTACATTAAAGAAATAAGGATTTGGGATTAAAAAAAAATTTCTCAAAGTAGATGAATTCAAACCTTTCAAAAAATTGTCCTGAAAGTTCACTTTTTAGTTTGTAAAATCATTCTATCACTCATTCTATAAATATTTATCAATAATTCTATTAATATGTGGGTGCAATTCAGGCACTAACACAGGGTTGAGGAAGATGAGGTCCTGCTTTTAATTAGATTGTGTTTCAGTGATGGAGCAGACAATACCCCAGTAAAACATACATTAATTGTATAATTTCAGAGAGTTATTAAAAAAAAATAAACTAAATAAAGCTGGGTAGCTATTTCTTGGAGTCAGGAATTCAAGTCAGACCCGGTGGTTAGGGAAAGTTTTGATGTGAAGGTGACATTTGAGTTAAGATCTCAATGACAACAAGAACTCAGGCATGGGTTGAACTGAACACCTGGACATAGGACTTTACTGACAGAGAACATCGAGGACAAGATCCTAAACCAGGAACAAATTTGGAGTAACACTTAGAATTCTAGCATGGCTTAAACATATTGAAGGAAGGATGACTGGCAATTGACATAGACAGAGATATGAAATATAATCTGCCCTGAGAGTAGTGAACAAAATTATCTAAGGGCTAGAAGGACAAATATGCCTCCACTGGTTGTCATGAACCAGCACTACATGGTAAAGCATATTATCCCCTAGCCGTGGCAAATCCCAGCAATTTGTTCCAAGTGAGTGTTTATATTTTGTATCATGATGGGAAATTTTGATTTTATAATTTTAGTGTAAAAATAGAAACAGGTCACATGTTTTGCAATTCCCATAATTTATAATCTGCAATTTTGACACTTCTATAATGTTTATTAGAGACACAAAACTCTTTACTCCTCTGGGAAGTTGTGTGGGGTTGAGGAAGGCACACAGACTTTGACTGTCTGAGTTTGCACTCTGATAATATGGATTGTTTTGGGGCCTTTATTCTGGCACACCAGCAGAAAGGAATTGAAGGAATAGCTAGAATGGTTTCCCCCAGAGTTCTTTTAAACAATCTGAAGTCACCGGTAATCTATGGTCTAAGGCAAGGTGATGGGTTGTATTTTAGCTGATTTTTTCTTGTATGAACTGAGGTGTCCCAGACAAGTTATTAAATAGTCTTTTAGATCTCTAATATTTCACGGTTATGAAAATTGGGTAACAACATCCTAAATGCTAAGATCCTCAGCACCAAATGGACGTGAAATACAGTCATTCTCAGAGGGTAACATTGAGCTGATAAGGTAAGCTGGAGAGGTGATGATGGTCGAACTATGAGATGAATGATTCAAAATCTCACTTTCGGATTCAGGATACTTTCAGTTGCTAATTTTGCCAGTACTGCATATTGCTTGATTCAGAACCCATTCTAGTATTTTCTATAGTGCTTCATTGTGCCATAGAGGCCAGAAAGAAAGGAAAGGAAAACATTTCCAATATTTTCTCAAAGCTAAGAGACACACAAGATGTGTTCTTCCATGTAGACACTCCATGTAGATGTGAAGACAGAATTGAGCAATGTGAGATAACATTTCTCTGGGAAGAGGCCATCTCTTTACAAGTAGGGTAGCAGAAGCATATGTTTCTTCTGCGGAGGCTGTAGTGGAGTTTCCAATGAACAGTCCCCACATTCACAGAGGTTACAGGATGGGCAGTGATATAGTAAAATCACTTTTCCTGCCTGGCAGACTCAAAGACTTTTCCTTTTTCATTCTGTAAATTCTAAAACCCAATAACTTGTAATGAATTCCTGTGTGATTAAGTTAGCTAGAGTAGATTATATGTCAGCAATAGAATAAAACTGTGCCTGACAAAATAGATTATATGGCTTAAGCAAAGAAAGGGAATTATTGACACATGAAAATATCAAGACAAGGTTAAGCTATCTTCAGAGATATCTGGAGCCAAAGGTTTAGTGTTTCGACATCCTCTTCTACTTCCCTCTTAGGCCCCATCCATCTGGTGTTGCAAATCAAGCTTAAAATATCCACATACCTTGCAATCACAATAGAAATAAACAGATTACTTTCACTCTAATACTATCAAATACCATGGAAATGAGTCACTGTATTAGCTACCATCCCAGACCTATCATCCCCAAACCAAGCACTATGGTTAGGTTATGAAATAAACTGATTGATCAGGACAGGGCCATGTACCCAGTAATGCGGCAAGAGTGAACAGAGACTCAGTTCCACTTGGATCCCACATATGAGAGTAGAGATGGGTGATTTCCCAAAGAAAGTAGGTTTACCAAAAGAGGAGCATGGATGTTGGGCACAAGAAAACACAAACACACACAAACACATACACTCTCTGTCTTTGCTTCTGTCTGTCACACACACACTCACACATATTCTGTTAAGGATTGAGGAAATTCAAATATTGTTGATGAAAATTAACAAACTTAAATGTCAGAGTTGTTATAAAACTCAAAACACCAAGTTAAATGTTGCAAACTTTCAGTTATAAGATAAGTAAGTTTGGGGGATCTAAGGTCCAGCATGATGACTGTAATTAATAACACAGTAATGTATATTTGAAAGTTGCTATGAGAGTAGAGCTTTAATGTTTTTACCATAACAATAACAACAACAAAGTGGTTACTATGTGAGGCAAAGGACGGATTAATTAACCTTACTGGGGTAAACATTTCACTATATATATAAATGTGTATCAAACCATTACACTGTACACTTTAAACTTACACAATGTTATATGTCAATTTTGTCTCAGTAAGTCAGGAAAAAAAAAAACACCAAGTATTTTTATTAAAATGAAATGATAGGTCTCAGTTCATGGTTTCACCCAGAATAATTTGAAAAGCTGCAATTCTAAGAAATCTTAACACCTGGAAATGTCCACTATGGTGTGCTGATTATAATTATGGTTTATGGAATCGAATATCTCTAGGTTTAAATCCTAAGTCAGCCCCTTATTAATAAATGTCCTTTAACAGTGTAATGTCAATAAGGTTTGGATTCCTTAGTTTCAAAATGTCAATAAATGCACTGCTAGCTTTGAGCTATTGTGAGAGATATGTAAGGTAAAATGCTTAGGACAAATTAATTGCCTAATATATATTATATTTTGTCAGTTTATTAATTACATATAATTTGAGTAGGAAAATAGATACGTTAATTGTGGAAGCAAAAGGTAAAATCCCAGAAAATAAAAATTTCACAAGTTTGGTATCATGAAATGCTATTCTCTGAGGTTTCAAATGATGTGCCTTATATATTGCTAAAATTTTAAGTAATCATTAATTAATTGGAATTATACGACTCTGATTTATATATCAAAATTTGCAATATCATTTAGTTAATCTCAGCAAGTGCATATGATGGGTACAAAAAGTCTCCACATTTCTTCTTCAGCATTTTTGTGGCCACAAGAACATTTGTATAAATCAAATAAAATGAATAAACACTATTTGTAAGTTAGTATAAGGAAGGAAATCCCTATGGCATGAGGATCTTAGAATATGTTATACTGTGTCTCCCCCACCGATATCATTTTGCAGGGAAATTAAAGCTTAATTAACTATGTGTGACAAAATTTGTTGGAGAAAGGTGTAATACACCACATAACCTGGAAGTAGTGCCAGAAATAAGGTAAGAAAAGTTAATGCAATTGCTATTGGCTTGGTAAATTAGTCAAAACATTTCTGTTCGGATTGTGTGGTAAACTATATGAATCTAAATTCTTCACAGTCATCCTTTGGGAAATTACTTCCTTTGGTAATAGATATGATAGTAGTAAGTGTGACATTAAACAAATAGAACAAAAACAAAAGCATTCATTAGGTACAGTATGATAACCTAATAGAAGAAAATACCAAGACACATATGCCTATAATAAAAGTTTAGTTTAAAATCCTATAGTTAAATGAGATACCATTACAAAATTAAAAGAATTAACTCACAAGTAGACTACATTTGAATGTAGACCAGTAATCTAAAGAGGCCCACAAACTGTCTTTCCCTTTCACTGTCTTTACAGTTTGCCTGCTCTTGGTACTTTGTATTATCATGACTCACTCTGAGCTCCCAGACTAATTATTTAAAAATAGTAAACGAACAAAAAAATGGAGAGCAATGGGAATAAAGTATAGAAGGAAGTCAGAGATGCAGACACAAAGGAGAGGAGAAAATATTTGAAAGGGATGTGATTTTTAATAAAACATTTTGATAAAAAGGAAAATAGTGACAACAAAGAAGTAATCCTGGCTCAGAATGAGGGAGCCAGGAATGAAAGTGAGTGGAGCCTTAATCCAGATTCTTAAATTTTCTAGGAAGCAACTTGGTATAACCCTTACTGCCAATTCCAAGCATTTAACGTTTTTCTGGAATATTCCTAACATGCCCAGCTTTATTTACAACTTGCGTTTAATTATTATATTTGATCCTAGTTTCTACAAGATATTGTATGCTAAGAACAAAGACTAAAAGATGAATAAGATTGTTTGATTCTTATTAAATTTGTTTACAGAGAGCGGGAGGGGAGTCTGATACCTGCGGGTTAAGCAGTGCCACGAGAATGCAGTCTCGTTAGCAGCCGCGCTAGGCAGAATAATGTCCCTCAGATATTGCCATGATATAATTCTTGGAACCTGTAAATATGTTACCATACATGGCAAGGAGGAAACGAGGTTGCAGATGGAATTAATTTTGCTAATCAGCTGACCTATAAATAGGAATATTATCCTTAACCATTCTTTGGGCCCAATGTAATCAAGCAGCTACCTATAAAAAAGAGAGAAGTATGAGTCAGTGTCAGAGTGACACAATCTGAGAAAAAACTCTACTGTCCGTTGCTGGCTGTGATGCTGAAGCAGAGCCATGAGCCAAAGAGTGAGAGCAACCTCTTGAAGCTGAAAAAGTCAAAGAAATGAATTCTCCCTACAGCCTCCCCAGAAAGAACTCAGCCCTGTTGACACCTTGGTTTTTAGCCTAGTTAGATCTGAGTCAGACTTCTGACCTACAGAATTATAAGATAATACACTTGTGTTGTTTTAATGTTCTAAATTTGTGGTAATTTGTTGCAGTAGCAGTAGAAAACTAATGCACAGCCCATGGAGTACGCTGGGGAGTCACATAAGTTATCTGAGAAAAAAGTGTCACTTTAGCAGATAGCTGAAGACTGGGTAGAAATAAGCAATTCTAAAGGATCAAAGGGAGTCCTGAGTAAGTATGTTACAGGGACAAGGTATGAATTATGCGGAAAGCTGAATGGGAGAGACGGAGCAGTACACATTTTAAAAAACTGAAAAGAAGTTTAGTGTAGATATATCCAATACACTCTGTGTGATGCGCTGGCCAGGAGAGGGGATTGGATTGGGGCAGGAAGCATTTGGTAATGGACAATCATGAGTCTGGGGGTTAATTTATTTAGACAATAATGGGGATTTAAAAGCCATAAAGATTTGAAATTATTCCTAAAGGCAACAAGAAGTCAAAAAAGATCGTTAAAGGTGTGGGTCAGGGGCAGGGGAGGAAGGCAGTGGAGGAGCAGGGGGAGGGGGGCAGTGATCCAATTTGCGTTTTTGAAATTGCTGAGGCTGCCCATAGAGGAGAGAGTGGAGCAGGCCAGACTACAGTCAGGAGGCTGTGCACTAAACTCAGGAGAAAGATGTGATGGTGGCCTTGACTAGAACTGTGACAAGTGGGATCCAGAAAAGGGATGTGAAATCCTGGGAGGTTTTCTTTTCTTTAATCATCTCCACTAGCAGAGGGTTGACGGCCCTACCTGAAATTTTATCCTTAGTCTCAAGAAAGATTCATTCTAGTATAGAAATAGAATAGCTCTTTGGAAATTATCAGGATTTTTTTATATGCAAAATCATAGGTATTCACACCTGTATATGATTTTATAAGCATGTTTATTTTTATTTTTATTTTATTTATTTATTTATTTATGGCTGTGTTGGGTCTTAGTTTCTGTGCGAGGGCTTTCTCTAGTTGCGGCAAGCGGGAGCCACTCTTCATCGCGGTGCGCGGGCCTCTCACTATCGTGGCCTCTCTTGTTGAGGAGCACAGGCTCCAGACGTGCAGGCTTAGTAATTGTGGCTCACGGGCCTAGTTGCTCTGCGGCATGTGGGATCTTCCCAGACCAGGGCTCGAACCCGTGTCCCCTGCATTGGCAGGCAGATTCTCAACCACTGCGCCACCAGGGAAGCCCTATAAGCATGTTTTTACTTGATATTTTGTGGAATAAGCAAAAGAACACTGTAGTGAAAGTCAGAAAGGTTTTGCTCCTATTTCGATTACTGTCAATGCCAGACAAATTAAAATCCTCTCTAGGCCCTATTATCCTTATGGACAAATTAGACAAATTTGATTTTATGGTATAGGTTAAATTAAATAAAATTTTCAATATTTGACCAATTTTAACTTACAGAAATAGCAAATTTTTATGGCTTCCTCTAATAATGTTTTTTCATTTATGAAATTGTATGCTATTTTTTAACATGTTAGAGAAACAAAAATCAGGAGCCTACATATTTAATTTTGAGGACAGTGTAAAACAAAGCAAATATGTTTCATATTTACTTAAAATGACTAATTTAGACACATATAAAACCAATAAACTAAAATTATGGTTTACAATTGCAAGGATATTATACCAACCCTGCTTCTGTTGCACTTTCTGATACCTTAGGAACATCTCTACATTTAGATTATTGTTTAATAAATATGTGTGATAGTCATAGGAACAAAAAAGTTAAAATTAATTTCTTGGCCAACTATTTTCCTTTGTAATCTTAACAATGTGAGGCCTCATGTTCATTATTTCTTACAATAAAACTACTTCAGAATGCCTTAGGTAATTGACTTAAAATGACGATAATTTTCTCTTCGCCTGAGAAAATTACTTTTAATTTTAAATTTCTTCTTAGTCTCAAGGGAATGATTCACCTTGTCAGTTCATTTGTTTTTGATTTCCCATTTTAATTAGTCTCAATTTAATTACAATTGATTGAGTTAAAATATCAACTAAGAAGCTACCTGCATGAAAAGGAAAATCTCATTTTCCTAATAGGATCAACTTACTCTTTAGAGAAAAATACCCAAACTCCTTTGTGTGTGTTGTGCACATGAGCTTCTAAGTTTATTTGTACAGATTAAGAAAAAAATGACTATTTATAAAAATGATAAAATTATTCTTGGGCCCTAAATCATTTTACTCTTCTTTTATTTTTTTTAAAACAGAGAGAGGAAACACACAGACACACACACACAGATGATTCTAACACATGAACAAGACTGAGAACTGCAAAATTCTATACTGCTTGTCATTTAGCCTCCCTTCCCCTTGCTTTCTCTAATCAAAATAAACTGATATAGTTAAACACCTTTTAAGGAAAATATAATTGCCATTAGAAATGGTTAGAGAATTAGGTTCAATCTGTGTTCTTTTCCCAACTGATTATAAGAATAGCTGTCATTTCTTCTCATTCTACGTTCATCCATTTGTACAAATGAGATTTAAGAAATTAGTACCAAAAGAGTATTTTTAGGAGAAAATTTTATTACATGCAACCATGTGGGAGACATCAATCCAGGACAATTCTTCTAGGACAGCAACTTCTCTTTATTCTCATCTCTGTCTCAATGCTAATTTATCCATCTACTACTCATTCCCAATTGTGAACAGAATATTTTCAATTTTATTATAACAGTTTTTATAAGATTCCCAAATGATGAGTATAAAAATTTTCAGCAAACTACAATATATGAGAAGATTAGCATTTAATATGTGATTAAAACAAAACTATATGAAATTTTAATTACAACTAGAGTTGACTTTAATACTACTGAGCAATAAGCATTCTTAATGTTCTGTATTGTTTTCCTCACTTTTCATAAAACATCATTAGTTTCAAATGACAAAATTTCAAAATTCCCCCCAAATATTAAAAATGACTACTGAAATGAAAGAGGTCATTTGTAAATTAGACAATAAAATAAAATAAAATTTGGTTGAACATATATGTTCTTAGATATGATGTATTTTATGTTACATAAGTATAAAATACAGTAGCTCATTATTGAATAAGCTTTTCCATTTTCATGTTTCTAAATGAATGTCACACATTTCATAATTTATTTTTGGAAGTATATGTACTTAATAGAACCATAGCCCAATAGCTTTTGAGAATTCTTCAGTTGAATGGTCTTCAAAGATTTTATTATTTTTCATCATCAAACATAAAAATTGGAAGGAGCTTCATTTTTGGAAGGAGCCATTCATTCCAAAATTACATATTGAGACATATGTTTCTAGCATGAGAGACACAGTAATGAAAACACCAGATAAAATCTTATCTTACTGTACTTTTTCTTTTTTCTTTTTAGCAGGGAGTAAAATTATACAGTGTCAAGTCTTCAAAATGTTCAGCAATAAGAGATAGTTTAAAAATTAATTATAAGACAGATGGTAGAATGGTGGTTGCCAAGGCTGTGAGGAGAGGGAGAAGCGGGATTGTTGTTTAAAGGGTATAGAGCTTCAGTTTTGATAGGTGAAAAAAGTTCTGGAAATTGGTTGCCAACAATGTGAATGTACTTAACACTACTGAACTGTACAATTAAAAAATGGTTAAGATACTAAAATTTATGATATCAGGAAGTCGGTATTAGCTAATGTTATGGTGGTAATCATTTTGCAATATGTAAATCAACATGCACAACTTAAGCTTATATAATGTGATATGTCAATTATGTCCCAATAAAGCCAGATTTAAAAAATATATAGTATATTCATACATGAGCCAGTATATAGAGATGCAATGATAATATAAAATATAAGGAGAAGACTAACATATTATAATCAAGGTGGCATCACAAAATTAGGAAAATTTTTAAAAAAACAAGTAAGTATATAAAAAGTCAAATGAATTCAAATAATTAAATTAAAAAGTAAAATCCAGCCTGGACAAATGACTTTTTTATTATCATAGGGATCTGCTTGAGGTTGTTGGATAACACCTCAATATTTGAATATTATCTTTCTTAAGGATAACACCTCAAAAAGGTGATTGGATAACAATAATAACAATAAATAAAACAACAATAATGAAAGAAAAGAAAAAACCTTGCTGATATTCCCTTTAGGAGAATAGAAACAATTTAGTTTTACTGTATGATTAATAAATAGCTGTCCACCAGAAGCTGAAAAAGCACTAAAAAATTGCATTTTCTTTTTCTCTCTGAGAAGAAATTAAGAGAATGTCAGGAGAATAATTTTCTACAATGTATTATCTTCATTAGCATTATTTTCCCAGAAGGAAAAGGGAAAACAAGAAAAATAACAGATGTAGATGCCTGTGACTCAGAAAGAAAATGCTCAAAAGGGTCTCAGAGAGAGGAGCTTCAAGATGGCGGAAGAGTAAGAGATCACCTTCCTTCCCACAAACACATCAGAAATACATCTACATGTGGAATTGCTCCTATAGTTAGAACACCCACTGAACGCTGGCAGAAGACCTCAGACCTCCCAAAAGGCAAGAAACTCCCCCACGTACCTGGGTAGGGCAAAAGAAAAAAGAAAAAACAGAGACAAAAGAATAGGGATGGGACCTGCACCAGTGGGAGGGAGCTGTGAAGGAGGAAAGGTTTCCACACACTAGGAAGCCCCTTCGTGGGCAGAGACTGCGGGTGGCGGAGGGGGGAGCTTCGGGGCCACGGAGGAGAGTGCAGCCACAGGGGTGCGGAGGGCAAAGTGGAGAGATTCCCGCACAGAGGATCGGTGCCAAGCAGCATTCACCAGCCCGAGAGGCTTGTCTGCTCACCCGCCAGGGCGGGCGGGGGCTGGGAGCTGAGGCTTGGGCTTCGGAGGTCGGATCCCAGGGAGAGGACTGGGGTTGGCAGCGTGAACACAGCCTGAAGGGGGCTAGTGCGCCACGGCTAGCCGGGAGGGAGTCCGGGAAAAAGTCTGGAGCTGCCGAAGAGGCAAGAGACTTTTTCTTGCCTCTTTGTTTCCTGGTGCGCGAGGAGAGGGGATTCAGAGCGCCGCTTAAAGGAGCTCCAGAGACAGGAGCGAGCTGCAGCTATCAGCGTGGACCCCAGAGACAGGCATGAGACGCTAAGACTGCTGCTGCGGCCACCAAGAAGCCTGTGTGAGAGCACAGGTCACTACCCACACCTCCCCTCCCGGGAGCCTGTGCAGCCCGCCACCGTGAGTGTCCCATGAACCAGGGACAACTTACCTGGGAGAACGCACGGCGCGCCTCAGGCTGCTGCAACGTCACGCCGGCCTCTGCGCCACAGGCTCGCCCCAGACTCTGTACCCCTCCCTCCCCCCGGCCTGAGTGAGCCAGAGCCCCCAAATCAGCTGTTTCCTTAACCCCGTCCAGTCTGAGCGAAGAACAGAGGCCCTCAGGTGACCTACATGCAGAAGCGGGTCCAAATCCAAAGCTGAACCCCGGCAGCTGTGCGAAAAAAGAAGAGAAAGGAAAATCTCACCCAGCAGCCTCAGGAGCAGTGGATTAAATCTCCACATTCAACTTGATGTACCCTGCATCTTTGGAGTACCTGAATAGACAACGAATCATCCCAAATTGAGGAGGTGGACTTAGGGAGCAATGATATATATATATTTTTCCTTTTTTCTCTGTGTGGAGGAGAGGCTCTTGGTGCTCCAGCCAGGCGACAGGGCTGTGCCACTGAGGTGGGAGAGCCAAGTTCAGGACACTGGTCCACAAGAGACCTCCCAGCTCCACATAATATCAAATGGTGAAAATCTCCCAGAGATCTCCATCTCAATGCCAAGACCCAGCTCCACTCAACAACCAGCAAGCTACAGTGCTGGACACCCTATGCCAAACAACTAGCAAGACAGGAACACAACACCATCCATTAGCACAGAGGCAGTCTAAAATCATAATAAGGCCACAGACACCCCAAAACACACCACCAGATGTGAACCTGCCCACCAGAAAGACAAGATCCAACCTCTTCCACCAGAACACAGGCACTAGTCCCCTCCACCAGGAAGCCTACACAACCCACTGAACCAACCTCAGCCACTGGGGACAGATACCAAAAACAATGGGAACTACGAACCTGCAGCCTGCGAAAAGGAGACCCCAAACACAGTGAGTTAAGCAAAATGAGAAGATAGAGAAACACACAGCAGATGAAAGAGCAAGGCAAAAACCCACCAGACCTAACAAATGAAGAGGAAATAGGCAGTCTACCTGAAAAAGAATTCACAGTAATGATAGTAAAGATCCAAAATCTTGGAAATAAAATGGAGAAAATACAAGAAACATTTAACAAGGACCTAGAAGAACTAAAGAGCAAACAAACAGTGATGAAAAACACAATAAATGAAATTAAAAATTCTCTAGAAGGGATCAATAGCAGAATAACTGAGGCAGAAGAACGGATAAGTGACCTGAAAGATAAAATAGAGGAAATACATACTGCAGAGCAGAACAAAGAAACAAGAATGAAAAGAATTGAGGACAGTCTCAGAGACCTCTGGGACAACATTAAATGCACCAACATTCGAATTATAGGGGTCCCAGAAGAAGAAGAGAAAAAGAAAGGGACTGAGAAACTATTTGAAGAGATTATAGTTGAAAACTTCCCTAATATGGGAATGGAAATAGTTAATCAAGTCCAGGAAGCACAGAGAGTCCCATACAGGATAAATCCAAGGAGAAACACACCAAGACACATATTAATCAAACTATCAAAAATTAAATACAAAGAACAAATATTAAAAGCAGCAAGGGAAAAACAACAAATAACACACAAGGGTATCCCCATAAGGTTAACAGCTGATCTTTCAGCAGAAACTCTGCAAGCCAGAAGGGAGTGGCAGGACATATTTAAAGTGATGAAGGAGAAAAACCTACAACCAAGATTACTCTACCCAGCAAGGATCTCATTCAGTTTCGACAGAGAAATTAAAAGCTTTACAGACAAGCAAAAGCTAAAAGAATTCAGCACCACCAAACCAGCTTTACAACAAATGCTAAAGGAACTTCTCTAGGCAGGAAACACAAGAGAAGAAAAAGACCTACAATAACAAACACAAAACAATTAAGAAAATGGTAATAGGAACATACATATTGATAATTACCTTAAATGTAAATGGATTAAATGATCCAACCAAAAGATATAGATTGGCTGAATGGATACAAAAACAAGATCCGTATATATGTTGTCTACAAGAGACCCACCTCAGACCTAGGGACACATACCGACTGAAAGTGAGGGGATGGAAAAAGATATTCCATGCAAATGGAAATCAAAAGAAAGCTGGAGTAGCAATTCTCATATCAGACAAAATAGACTTTAAAACAAAGACTATTACAAGAGACAAAGAAGGACACTACATAATGATCAAGGGATCAATCCAAGAAGAGGATATAACAATTGTAAATGTTTATGCGCCCAACACAGGAGCACCTCAATACATAAGGCAAATACTAACAGCCATAAAAGGGGAAATCGACAGTAACACAATCATAGTAGGGGACTTAAACACCCCACTTTCACCAATGGACAGATCATCCAAAATGAAAATAAATAAGGAAACACAAGCTTTAAATGATACATTAAACAAGATGGACTTAATTGATATTTATAGGACATTCCATCCAAAAACAACAGAACACACATTCTTCTCAGGTGCTCATGGAACATTCTCCAGGATAGATCATACCTTGGGTCACAAATCAAGCCTTGGTAAATTTAAGAAAATTGTAATCGTATCAAGTATCTTTTCTGACCACAAAGCTATGAGACTAGATATCAATTACAGGAAAAAATCTGTAAGGAATACAAACACATGGAGGCTAAACAACACACTACTTAATAACCAAGAGATCACTGAAGAAATCAAAGAGGAAATCAAAAAATACCTAGAAACAAATGACAATGAATACACGATGACCCAAAACCTATAGGATGCAGCAAAAGCAGTTCTAAGAGGGAAGTTTATAGCAATACAATCCTACCTTAAGAAACAAGAAACATCTCAAAGAAACAACTTAACCTTACATCTAAAGCAATTAGAGAAAGAAGAACAAAAAAACCCCGAACTAAGCAGAAGGAAAGAAATCATAAAGATTAGATCAGAAATCAATGAAAAAGAAATGAAGGAAATGATAGCAAAGATCAATAAAACTAAAAGCTGGTTCTTTGAGAAGGTAAACAAAATTGATAAACCATTAGCCAGACTTAACAAGAAAAAAAGGGAGAAGACTCAAAGCAATAGAATTAAAAATGAAAAACGAGAAGTAACAACTGACACTACAGAAATACAAAGGACGATGAGAGATTACTACAAGCAACTATATGCCAAGAAAATGGACAACCTGGAAGAAATGGACAAATTCTTAGAAATGCACAACCTTCCGAGACTGAACCAGGAAGCAATAGAAAATATGAACAGACCAATCACAAGCACTGAAATTGAAACTGCGATTAAAAATCTTCCAACAAACAAAAGCCCAGGACCAGATGCCTTCACAGGCAAATTCTATCAAACATTTAGAGAAGAGCTAACACCTATCCTTCTCAAACTCTTCCAAAACATAGCAGAGGGAGGAACACTCCCAAACTCATTCTACGAGGCCACCATCACTCTGATACCAAAACCAGACAAAGATGTCAGAAAGAAAGAAATCTATAGGCCAATATCACTGATGAACATAGATGCAAAATACCTCAACAAAATGCTAGCAAACAGAATCCAACACCACATTAAAAGGATCATACACTGTGATCAACTGGGGTTTATCCCAGGAATGCAGGGCTTCTTCAATATATGCAAATCAGTCAACGTGATACACCATATTAACAAATTGAAGGAGGAAAACCATATGATCATCTCAATAGATGCAGACAAAGCTTTCGACAAAATTCAACACCCATTTATGATAAAAACACTCCAGAAAGTAGGCATAGAGGGAACTGTCCTCAACATAATAAAGGCCATATATGACAAACCCACAGCCAACATCATCCTCAATGATGAATAATGGAAACCATTTCCACTAAGATAAGGAACAAGACAAGACTGCCCACTCTCACCACTATTATTCAACATAGTTTTGGAAGTTTTAGCCACAGCAATCAGAGAAGAAAAAGAAATAAAAGGAATCCAAATCGGAAAAGAAGAAGTAAAGCTGTCACTGTTTACAGATGACATGGTACTATACATAGAGAATCCTAAAGATGCTACCAGAAAACTACTGAAGCTAATCAATGAATTTGGTAAAGTAGCAGGATAAAAAATTAATTCACAGAAATCTCTTGCATTCCTATACACTAGTGATGAAAAATCTGAAAGTGAAATTAAGAAAACACTCCCATTTACCATTGCAACAAAAAGAATAAAATATCTAGGAATAAACCTACCTAAGGAGACAAAAGACCTGTATGCAGAAAAATATAAGACACTGATGTAAGAAATTAAAGGTGATACAAATAGATGGAGAGATATAACATGTTCTTGGATTGGAAGAATCAATATTATGAAAATGACTCTACTACCCACAGCAATCTACAGACTCAATGCAATGTCTATCAAACTACGACTGGCATTTTTCACAGAACTAGAACAAAAAATTTCACAATTTGTATGGAAACACAAAAAACCTCGAGTAGCCAAAGCAATCTTGAGAAAGCAAAAAGGAGCTGGAGGAATCAGGCTCCTGGACTTCAGACTATACTACCAAGCTACAGTAATCAAGACAGTATGGTACTGGCACAAAAACAGAAATATAGATCAATGGAACAGGATAGAAAGCCCAGAGATAAACCCACGCACATATGGTCACCTTATCTTTGATAAAGGAGGCAAGCGTATACAGTGGAGAAAAGACAGCCTCTTCAATAAGTGGTGCTGGGAAAACTGGACAGCTACATGTAAAAGAATGAAATTAGAACACTCCCTAACATCATACAGAAAAATAAACTCAAAATGGATTAAAGACCTAAATGTAAGGCCAGACACCATCAAAATCTTAGAGGAAAACATAGGCAGAACACTTTATGACATAAATCACAGCAAGATCCTTTTTGACCCACCTCCTAGAGATATGGAAATAAAAACAAAAGTAAACAAATGGGACCTAATGAAACTTAAAAGCTTTTGCAAAGCAAAGGAAACCATAAACAAGATGAAAAGACAACCCTCAGAATGGGAGAAAATATTTGCAAATGAAGCAACTGACAAAGGATTAATCTCCAAAATTTACAAGCAGCTCGTGCAGCTGAATATTAAAAAAACAAACAACCCAATCCAAAAATGGGCAGAAGACCTAGATAGACATTTCTCCAAAGAAGGTATACAGATTGCCAACAGACACATGAAAGGATGCTTCATTAACATCATTAATCATTAGAGAAATGCAAATAAAAACTACAATGAGATATCCTCTCACACCAGGCAGAATGGCCATCATCAAAAAATCTACAAACAATAAATGCTGGAGAGGGTGTGGAGAAAAGGGAACCCTCTTGCACTGTTGGTGGGAATGTAAATTGATACAGCCACTACAGAGAACAGTATGGACGTTTCTTAAAAAACTAAAAATAGAACCACCATACAACCCAGCAATCCCACTACTGGGAATATACCCTGAGAAAACCATAATTCAAAAAGAGTCATGTACCAAAATGTTCATTGCACCTCTATTTACAATAGCCAGGACATGGAAGCAACCGAAGTGTCCATCAACAGATCAATGGTTAAAGAAGATGTGGCACACATATACAATGGAATATTACTCAGCCATAAAAAGGAACGAACCTGAGTTATTTGTAGTGAGGTGGATGGACCTAGAGACTGTCATACAGCGTGAAGTAAATCAGAAAGAGAAAACAAATACCATATGCTAACACATATATATGGAATCTAAAAAAAAAAAAAAAGGTCATGAAGAACCTAGGGGCAAGACGGGAATAAAGATGCAGACCTACTAGAGAATGGACTTGAGGATATGGGGAGGGGGAAGGGTAAGCTGGGACAAAGTGAGAGAGTGGTATGGACATATATACACTACCAAGCATAAAATAGATAGCTAGTGGGAAGCAGCTGCATAGCACAGGGAGATCAGCTCGGTGCTCTGTGACCACCTAGAGAGGTGGGATAGGGAGGGTGGGAGGGAGGGAGATGCAAGAGGGAAGAGTTATGGGGACATATGTATATGTATAACTGATTCACTTTGTTATAAAGCAGAAACTAACACACTATTGTAAAGCAATTTGTAAAGCAATTATACTCCAATAAAGATGTTAAAAAACAACAACAACAAAAAAAGGGTCTCAGAAAAGCCCAATATTTCACTACAGATAACACATGCCAATGTCATAGTTGCAAGAACTCCAAATTCAAATTTTGTTCCACTTCTGCATCATTAGCTAAGGCTAATATTCTCCCAAAGCTAAACTAAGTCAACTCAATGAAATATTCTGATTCAAGAGATTAATCTAAAGCCAAGGGGAATGTTCTATGTAATAAATATTTCCAAATGGAAGTAGAAAGTGCCAGCCAGATGATGTTATTTAACAAAATTTAGGTCAAGAAATGGAAACAGTGAAGAAAGGCCAAAGCCACCCAGCTCAGCATAAATCCTTCAACTGTCTCATTCTTTCTTCCTGGAGTAGACAATGAAATAAGTGACTGTAGATACAAATTGTCTACAACAAACATTCAGGTGGAAACTACAAATGGAAAATACAAGATTGAAATATAGCAAGAGGCAGAATAAGAAGATTCTAGCTTCCATGTGTTTGGAAAAATAAAAGGGCTACACAGAACCATTTTCATCAAATGAAGAGGCTGAGAAGAGTCAGCATGATAACTCTTTATAAATCTTATAGGAGAAATGAACAAAAAAAGTGTCTTGAAAAAGGCAGATGAAAAATTATTATATTTCATGAACCTTTGGAAACAAACAAATTTTGAGCACAAAGACTTTATATGATTAAAGAGACTAAAGAGAACTGACATATTTGAAATAACCATAAAAGATGAGTTAGTCTACAGAATGTCACTAATTAAGAAATTGAAAAAAAATAAAAACACACTGAGGGAAAATGACATTATGTCAAAAAAGTAATCAGAAACAATAATTATTACCAGATTAGTGATATGAAATAAGTAGTGAGAAACATATAAAATTTTTAAGAAGAATAAAGATGAATGTAGTTAGAGATTATGATAGATGTAGAGGTTGGAAATAAAGCTAGAACATATACCTTGTTGTAGAGAACACACAAAAGACAAAGTACACTAAAGAATAATTAATATATTTAAAATATTACAAGAAAAACTTTTCTGGCTTGACAGAACAATTAGAACATTAATAAGAGGTCACCTAGAAAGGATACATGTCAATCATGGTTTTATTGTTGTAACTTAAAGAAAAACAACGTTTGAACTTACAGGAGAAAAGAGATAGAGACAGAGATGATTGAGGTAGAGGTAGAAGTAAAGACAGAGAGACGGAGAGAGAGAGAGAGGGAGAGGGTTTAAGTGTTTGGGGTTTGGAGGGGAAAAGTTGGAGTGCTGAAGCTAAGGGAACAGAGAAAACAGGCTGGCTTCAGAAATGTTCAGAGCATAATTTCTTACAAAATGAAATTTGAACACTGTGCATAAAATTTTCTGAGGATAAAAGAGAATAAGCTAAAAAATTTGCAGCAATACAATTTTATTTACATGTATAAAGTGCCATGTGTATAGTACCAAACCTTCAAAGACTGAGGAGATAGAGTTTATATTAATCCTTGAAATAAAACAAGGAATATATATGCTTACAAACTAAAACTCTACTAATTCTAAAATTCAGCTAATCTAGATATGAGTATCTAGAAAAGACTGAGCTATAGAGTTGGTTTGTAAGTGCTGCTTACTAAAGGACTAAGATATTCAACAGAATGAATAAAAAAACAAACAAAATAAATGAACATAATATTATATATTTCATGAAAATTATATAATTTATTGACAGTCTGACTGAAAGAATTAGAGCCAAAACCCAGAGGATGATAATAAAAATTATTTAGGTATCATCAGGAGAAAATTTAAATAAACTGTTATTATCATTCTTAAGATGAGTTGATAATGGGCAATATTTTAGTTCCTATTTCTAAAATAAAATAGATGGTAAAATGTATTACTTAAATTTATGTTACCAACAATAAGAGCAGTAGACACTTTGTTTTCCAAAGCAACAGGAAAAAATATATATACTGTAAGTAAAAAATACAACAGCAGAAAGAATTAAAATGAGAAAAAACCACATCAAAATACAGAAATACTCAACATATTCTGGTATCCACAATAGCATGTAATGGGATAAATATGTCTATGAGGAAAGAACTCCTGATGCTGTTTTATAAACATGAAGTCTTGTGTATCTAAATTATATCCTAGAAAGTTTTAACTGGGGAGGATGAACAAAGATCAATAAAATTAAATCAATAGAAGGCAAAGAATTGCCTTAAAGGAAAAAAAAAAATCAAAGTGGAATTGATGTCGAAACACATTTAATAACTTAGAAAGTATCAGTCTGTAATAGAGAAAGACCTGATAAAAGTTAAGATGTAACAGTTATGGTCTATTGCCACCAAATAATGCAGGATAGACACCTTTATAACACACACAGTGGGAAAAGCAGACACAACAAAAGGAAAACAAACACACTCAGAAAAAAGAACTCACTTCTCTCAGTTTACGACAAAGTACACAAAAAGAAGTTTATAAAAATGTTCACCTGTATAATTGCAAATATTGATGTGATCATTATATTTTTGAATCAACTTCATGAAATTAGCCATTATAATCCATAAATTAAATATTTACCAAAAAAGTACACATATTAAATTGAATAAATTATCAATAAAGTACACCAATGTTAGAAATAGCACAATTAGTCCCTAAACAAAATACCAATAGAATAAACCTCCAAATTAAGAAGAAACAAAGAAAGGTATTAACTATTTTGATACTTTAAAAAACTGCCTCCATCAAACACATAAACAAATAATTTTAATTTTTTTTACTAAAGAAGAACTAAAGGCTAAAATTTTCTATTTAAAAAAATTAACTATTGAAAATAATTAGATTCATATCCATGTAATAAGGCAAAATTTGTATCCAGGAAAAAAAATCATAGCTACAAGAAATTAAATTTATAAACAGATGAAAATGAAAGTACATGCATAGAATTGTTTACTAAATAATTAAAAATATTGAAAATTACATTTTAAAAGGCTGTATGGATGAATAAAATAAAATTAGAAACTAATGAAAAAAATAGAATTGTTAAATAAACAAAAAAACTGATCATCTGAAAAACTAAATTTCTCCTTCCCCAACCAAAAATCTAGTTAATAAAAAATAAAATGAAATGAAAACTCATAATAGTTAATTAGAAAAAGAAACAAAGGAAAATCACAGAGACCTAGGAAAATGAAATAAATGAGTTATTTACAAATTATTTTCAATATTTTTCACAATGTGAAAGAAAAATATAGAGTATCAAAATATAATGAAAGGCAATTAGAAAGCTATGTAAATTGATGGATGACATGGGAAAACATGCTGGAGAATTTCATATTCGCTTTTACCACCTACTGCCCACCCAAAATGAGAAATTTTTGTAATATTTTTTCCAAAGCCAGAGATGATGGTATAAATTTTTATTAAAGTAGCAAAGGCCAAGAAAGTTCTGATAAATCTCACAAAGTAATATTAGTGAAGTCATTTCCAAGATGCTTTCCAAAATATTTCCAAGATGAAACTATTATTGACTCACAAATAGCACATGACAGTCAAGCGTCTTAATTCTGAGTAGGTAAATGTATTTTGTTATTAGAAACTGTGGTGATTTACTGTACATTAGTTTAAAGGTGAAATGTATATAATTATCTTATTATTTACACAAATATTTGTGAAAAAGTATTTTTATAAAATTCAAAAATGGAACAAAGAATTTCAAAAAATAATTACAAATTTTGGTAAGTGAGAGATAGATGGATAATTAATTGCTTCCTAGACTGCAACTGCCTGAGAAAGGTACACCTTTATTTAGTGCATGTATCACCTCATTAGGAATGCCTCTGGTATCAGCTACAGTTATGCTAGGCAATGCCCTATGAGCTCATAGTCATTTTGATACTGCCCCACCTCTGCCTCTCAACACCAATCCCTTGCTTTTTTTTTTCGTTTTTTTTTAAATTTTGTGGTCTTCTCCAAAGTCTGGACAGCATGCTCCACCAACATGGAAGCATACCTTGGAAGTTCAGGAAAGTTAGTATTTCCAGGGCAATATTCAACCCATGGAGGATGGCAGCCACTGGATAAAGTTCCAGCCCCTTGTCCTTAAGATGAGCAATTCTCAGAAGCATTCTTCATGCTTTCAAGTTGCTCCACAGAAAAATTGAACTACCCTTTCGAAAGCTGCAATGTCAACATCATACTCATATAGCTTTTCATTGTGCCATTTCTCACTCCCTATTATTTCCTCACATCGATCTGAGATAACTTCCCAAATTCAAACAAGTAAATGATGCAGGACTTGGATCTGCACCCAAGACTTTGCCTCATATTTTACTTTCAGAGAACCCAAACTAAGAAAATTGATATCAGAGTGGTGTTAGGAAAGAAATGACCATGATGCATTCTGGAAGTGGGTCTCTTGTTGGCCACATGACAGTAGGTTCCCATGATTGTTAATAAATGGGATGGTGAAATTACTAAGCCTTTAACTTTTACTCTATTAGAATGAAGCATAGGTGGAAGAAGAAGATTTGAGTTGTCTAGAACCTCTAACAATCTAACAGTATTAGAGTAACAGTAAATACAAATATTGTTGGCTGACTTTTGTCAACTGCTTTAAAGGTCTTGAAGAAAGCAAATTTCAGATTTAAGTTATCCAACTATTAACTCAAATGTGGTGAAATCCAGGATGCTTTCATGACAGCGTTTACAAAGTCTCTCATCTCTTAATATCGGAATGCAGATTATTAAAATCAGGCATGCAATTTAATGTTAAAGCTAGCAGAGTTGCAAAAGGAAATGTAAGCCAAGCCTCAACATGATTCCTACAGTAAAACTAGCTGCCTCTTAGGAATGCGTGACACCCTTATACATGGAATGGGGATGTTTGGAAGTATCACTTATAAACCTCTAATCTTCAGGCTCTGCAAAATCTCCAGGTCAACAAAAACAAAACCCTCCTTAGAAGACAGCAAGAGTCTCGCATTGCCTGGGGACATTAGAAAGATTCACTTGAGGCAGATGATTCTCCAAATGATACTAATCCTCTTCGATTCCTGCCCATATTTCTCTAAATGCTTCCAAGCCAATAACTAGAGTCAGGTTATTTCATGAAAAGTTCTAAGTCTCAGCCGAGCCATATTGGTAGGAATTCAGGAAATGTGTGTGGGACTAAATAGGTTTTTTAACAGAAGTGATTGGTATGATATAGGTAGTCACTTTCCTGTGACTTTGGACTTAAAAACTCAGGCAAGAATGCCAGGAGAGGATTTTAAAATGTAATTGCTGAGATGGTCTTTAATAGATGAGGTGAAGACACTGTTCCTATTTCACTAAGGCTACACAAATGCATTCTTGATGGGGAGACTCAATGGTTCAATATTTTCATCATGATTAAACCAGAGTTGATGGTAGGAAGTACTGCCATAAAACTAGTATGACAAAGGATAATGGGACTATAGGATTCTTTTTCTTTTGAATTTTATTTTTTATACAGCAGGTTCTTATTAGTTATCTATTTTATACATATTAGTGTATATATGTCAATCCCTATCTCCCAATTCATCCCACCACCACCACCACCACCCTGCCACCTCCCCGGACACTATAAGATTCTTGAATAGCTCAGTCCAGATGTTTATATTTAGTCATCAGAGGTAGAGTAGATGTACGTAGTAACTGTACAAGCAGAAAGGCCAGAGTAAAAAGCAGAATACTTTTTCTATAAGGATTGGCTTTAATATATAATAGATTGATTTTCCTAGGGGTGAAATAGATGGATAGCCAACAAGGGTGTTTCTGGATGCACAACTGGATGAAATCATAAGTGGCAAACAGGAGACTAACATTAACTGTAATAGTGGAAAAACACAATTTCTCACACACTTTCCCAGTCTGAGCTCATTTTCTGAACCAGAGCCCAACTGTTGAAGTGGAGGCTAGCTAACATTGAGAAAGGACTCTACAATGATACTACAATTCAAATAATAAATATTAAACAAATCTTTACCAAAGGAACCTGTGGCCATTTACCATAGTGACTTTACTCTGCTGAAAGAAGACTATCAAGAAATTTTGAGGGATGTTGGATTTGACGTTTGACATTATATTGATACAAGCATATCCAGATTTCCTCCACAGTTAGATTAAGAGTTTATGAAGAACAGGTACTTAATGGCTCTTAATTGTAATTGGATTCCAGTCCATAGTTATCTCTCCAGACCCTGAGTGCATAGTTGGGATGAATGTACTTAATAGCTGGAAGAGCCTGCACATTGGTTTCCTGACTTGTGCAGTAATTGTTGCCAAATATAAAGCCCTGAAGATGTCTCCTTTTTTAGCCAAGACAAAAAAATCAATCAGAAATAATAATTAATCCCAGGGTTAAATTGTAGAGGTTAGCACCATTCTCAAACAATTAATGAATACAGGGTGGTGGTCCCCTTCATTTCCTTGTTCATTTTACCTATAAGGTCCCTGCCAAAACACAGATAGATCCATGGTAAATGACAGTGGACTACTGTAAGCTTAACCAAGGGACAGTCTTATTTACTGCTGTTATGCTGGGTGTGGGATCTTTATTGAAACAGACTGATTTTGATACTTTGTGGCTATAGTCTGGAGAATATGTTCTTTTCAACCTCTATCAATAGATAAGATTAAAAAGTTTACATTTATGTGGAAGGACAAAACACACATTTTCTCTCATATAACAATTTTAGGTAAATTCTCCTTCTTCCAAACAGAGCACAGTCCACAGGGACCTTGATTATTTTACTTTCTGAAAAATATCATGATGGTCCACTAAACTGATAGCATTGTGCTAATTGAATCTGATGAATAGAAAGTGGCAAGTAACCTGGCTGCCTTAGCAAACTACAAGCCTAACGTGTGTGAGAGGGAAACTGCAGGGTTCAAAGATCTGTGATGTGCTGAACTTTAGAAGGCATCCCTTCTAAAATAAAGGACATTCTATGTACCTTACACATTCTAAGGTACCACTAAGAAAGAGGTACAGAATTTTGTCAACAACTTTGGCTAATGTAGGCATCATTTATAGCTTCTGGGAATGTTGCTCAGACTCTTACATTAGGTGACTTAGAAGGCTGATATCTTAAGTGGGTCCCATGGAAAAAGAGGACTTTGCAGCAGATACAGGCTACACTGTTTGATGTTCTGATTCTCAGGATATATTATGGTACTAGAAGGTACCTCTATGGAACTCCCAGTTGGAGAGTTGTAACACAAAACATCAAGACTCTGAGTCAAAGCCATGCCTTCTGCAATGGAAAATTACTTGTTTGAAATGTTGATTCAGACCCTAGTAATGACTGGATCTTGGAATATCAAGAGATTAGATGACAAGAGCTTCCACCATGCACCCAGCAGTAATCTAGCCCATAATGAAAATAATGCATTTGAAATCGGGCCAAAGCACATCCAGAGGGTGTAAGTGGTCCAGGCCCTTATGTTATCTACCCCTGTTGCCTTAGCATCTCCTGTTCTGTTTATGCCCATGATTCCATGGACGGTTCCTTATGATCAACTGATAGATGAAGAAAAGTTTCATACTTGTTGATGGATGGGTTGATTGAATATGTTAGTGCCAGATAATCATTTGAGCACATTTGTGGACTGTGCTAAATGGACTGCTGGCACACACAACCATAAAGAGAGTTGGTCTCAATGGATTTTGGTGAAAGGGAAATCCTCCCAGTGAGATGAGCTATGAGCATCACACATGGCTGCCCATTTGTATTGAGGGAGACATTTCTTGGGAAAACAATATGTTTAAACTCCCCAGTATGGATTAATTGGCTGGACTGAATCATAAGAGTGAATGCACAGAGGCCTGAAAGGAGTAAGTTTAAAATTCAAATATTTGAAGAAGGGACATGTGGATAGACCTAGGAGTGTATAAATACATTGTGCGTGGTTTTGGTTTTCTTTTACTTTAATGCTTGTCTGAGATGAAGCATAATATTGGTCATCAGGAAGGTTTCACCACTAGTAAAACAGCTAATTTGTCCAGATAATTTATCAGTCAGCCTCTGCCTTTAGCCACTTCAGTGTTTATGCAATGGGCTCACAGGACAGATCCACCACTATGGCAGAGGTGGGGCTATATATGTGAGTCATAGCATGGTTTTCCTCTCTCAGGACTGATCTGTCCACAACTGATACTAAAAGCCCAATGTGCCAGCAGTAGAGATTGGAACTAAGGCTTTGATATTTTTTCCATTCCTTGTATGAGAGCAACCAACCATTTAGAGCCAACTCAATTATTAGATGATTTTAAACCTGGAAGGGGCAGATTCATCTTTACTGAAACTGACTCATTCCAGAAACGTGTTTATGTTTCTTTACTCACATTCTCTTTGCTAACCCTATGATCTGAGGGCTTACTGAAAGCCTAGTTTATCTACATATAACATCTCACATAACATCACTTAAAGCCAAGCACTGAATTTTATGGTAGAAGATGTGTGACAATGAGCATATAATGTGGTAGCCTCTGTTCCAACCATATATCATTTCTCAGAAGAAGCTGGCCTAATAGGATGATGGAATGGTCTATTAAAGAAATGTTCAGATAAGATGCCAACTCAGGGAAGGCACACTGCAGTGTTGGGGTGCCAGTCTCTATGATACAATATATATCCTAAACAATGGATAGTGATTACAGTTTGAGAAACCCAGCGGTGAAAGTAAGAATGGCCAATCTTAGCTTTAGGTTTCTTATGCCAATGGACTTGAATCAAAAGAAGGAATTTCTATACTGGAAGAGAAAATTGATATTCATTACGATGAAGAGCTAAGATGATCAATTTTCTCTAAGGATGATTCTGTAGAATCAAAGCAGGTCAGTATGTCTAGAATTTAGGGGATTAACTGATGTGTTTATGATACTAACATCAAATGAGCAATTATAGCATCAACAACTGACAAGAACATGGCAACCATGCCTGGTTTATTTCACCAGACAGAAAATCTAGGACAACTGTTGTGCTGGCCAAGTATATGGAAGAATAGGAAACATGGTGGAAAGGAGATGAGCAGATATCAATGTCTGTCTCAGGGCTAGTTATGTCAGCAGATATTGTGGTTTATTCTCTAACATTTTAGTATTTTCAGAGCTTAGAGCCAGTCACCATTTTAAAAAATCAGTAAAAGAGTGGAATTTCATGTGTTCAAGAGTACAGTTAAAGAATGAGAGCTTACATACTCTTGTTATTCAAGATCACAGCCCGTTGGTTCACTTGTAATTTCAGCCATAATGGTCGTGGTAGACATTTATTGGGGAGCTCAAACTCATGTTTATCACTTGGAGATCAAAACAAAAGTTTTCTTGCTTTTTTGTCCTTAGGGTCTTTCCCAGAGCTGGGAATACCTTCATGATAACATGGTTCATAAATATAGTAAAGTTAATGCCCCCAGAGGCAGTCCACAGACAGTGGAAGATGGAAGATGGTGGGTAAACGCCTAGCCTCTGCCTTTGGATTCCTGGCAGAATCATGTTCCCATTCCCAGTGACCTTGATAACACACCTTTTATCTGTTTTTCTTCCTTACTTATTTCACTCTCACTTCTCCATTACTCCTGTTTCTTGGGGGTATTTTCGAAGCAAACTATCTGCATCCAAATCCTGTCTTAGGTTTTTGCTTTTGAGGAATGTAAACTAAAATATCTGTATTGTATACTTAAATATTGTCTAAGCATAGAAGAGTACCTGACACGTAGCAAGCTTTCATTATATATTTGTGGAATAAATATTTTAAATTATATAATTTAATACCAAAGTCAGAATGGTACTTAATGGCCAAATACCAGTAGTATTTCAATTTATTTAAGAAATAAGACAGACAAAATTACTGGCATCCCTATTTTTCAATATTATTCTGGAATTAGTAGTAATAGCAATTTTTAAAAAAATCTTATTTTTCAGTTATCTCTTGTTATGTAACAAAGAATTCTAAAATACAAATAACAAAATGTTATTATTTCTCAGATCCTGCAATCTTTGCTGGGCACAAATGGGTTGTGTTTCTGTTCCTCATGGTAACAGCTAAGGTTGGAGTATCCAAGATAACTTCTCCACTCACATGTCTGATGCCTCAGAGGGAATGGCAGAAACAGCTGGGGGTTAGTCAGGTCCCTCTTCTCTTCACTTGTCTCTCCTTTCTCCTCTTCTCTTTCTTTCTCTCCTCCCCCCTCCCCTCCTCTCTCCTTCCCTTCCTTTCCCTCCTTTCTCTCTCTATTTCAGAGACTGACTTTACCACGTGGTGGCTTGAGTGGCCTAGCTCATAGCAAGGGTAGTTAGATTTCTTACATGCAGTTGATTTTCAGAATGGAGAAAGTAAATGCTTCTTGGTGTAAGGAAGGGCGCGCATATAAGAGAAGAAAGAAACAAAAAAAGAGAGAAGAAAGACATTGATGGCAGTCATCTTTGAAAATTCTGCAACAACTGTTATTGAAAGAAGATATTTTGTTATTGCTTTTTAGAAAATAAATTGAAAATGAAAAACTAAAAAGGCAAAATTGAAACAAAAGTACATTTGTATGGTGGATGGATAAACAATTTATATATACACTTGTGGTTAGGCTTAATAAATGTGATACTAGAATGGAAATATTACTGAATTAGACTTTGGTTTAAACATGGTGGATAAAACACAACTTTTTAGTGTCATTTCTCTTGCACTTGATGTTATAGATTTTAAAAGTTTCTAAAGAATTATGTTTCTAAAATCTCTGACAGAAATAGGAGACATCAGTGGAACAAAGATGTTCACAAATTTCTGAGAAAATTGAAGCAAATTGATGAGTAAACCACTGCAGGATATCACATATAAGAGAAGTTCACAGAGTTTTTAGAGTTCTATTCCACAGCAAAATTCTTAAATTTCAACGACTATGGACAATATGGAGAGAAGGAAGGCTGGAAATCAAGGTGATTGATTTAAATAATAGCCAAAATTAAACTTACACTTAGGATAAAACCAGAGAAACACCTGCAAAAGAAATTTAGCAAACTTTTTGGAAGGAGCTAGTGTTTTAAGAGTGAAAGTTGTCATCCCAGAGAAACACTCTTTTTATATTACACCAAATCAACTCTTCCTTAAAATGTATGACTGTTGTTTGTTCAAAACAGAGTTCTAGAAAAGAACACGTTATATTTGGTTAATATCTCTTTGATCTCATTAATTTACAACAGTTCCCTATTTCTCTTCCCATTTCCTTTTTTTCCCATTCCATTTATTTGTTAAAGAAATGAATATATTTGTAAATACAAGTGCTTTTCCACAATCTGGAATTTTCTTTTTATATCATGTAATTTAGCATGTTCTCAGTCAGCCATATTTCTGTTAACTGATAGTTTTGTGGAGACTTGATTAGATCCAAGTATTTGCTTTTGTTTTTATCATTTTAGTAAGAGAACTTATAGGTGATTTTGTGTTATATTGCAGCATATCAAGAGGCACAAACTTTTTATTTATCCCTCCTCTAAGATACTAAGATTGATTAGTGGTTTTATGTAGTGTCACTGTGCCAACCTTTCAATGAATGGTTAAGACAGCCATTGATGAATATTGCCTGGATTTATTAATTCATTAGGGTTAAAATATGTTAACTTTCTAATTCTGGCATTCCTTTTGCATTTCTTATTCGTGATTTCTCTGTAAAAATACTCCTCATCAACTATTTTGATACCCTGAAACAGAGCAAAGACAGGCAAATGCTTGATTCTTTCTGAATTTTCAAAATAATGAGTTGGCGCTCTAACCAACTCCCAAAGGTAATATTTTTTTGAAGTGTTATTATGAACTCATGAATAATTATATATTTAAGTTTATTAAATTCGCTATAGTTACTTTTCTTCCCTATGGTCAAATTGTTCCATCTTTGTCAACTGAGACTTGCTTTATATAGGCTCATATGTCGTATGACAAAACCCTCATATTTGTTGATAATCCTTTGTTTCCAAGCATGAAAAGATATCACAAGGCATGAAGCTACATCAGCAATCCCTCCAAGGAACTCTGGATCACTTCAGTAAGAAATGGTACTTATGGACAATTATCTGGAAAACAGCAGTGATTATTTTTACTGGGTTATTCCTTATTTCTAGGGCTTTTCAATGAACAAAGCTAGGAAATAATTTTTAACATTTCTTAAAATTAGAGGGAAAAAAAGCATGCACTTAAATACACACTTCCAAAAGAAATTAACATTTGAAGACTATTATTTAACTTCTATATATTTTATATGTGTATATTTTAACTAATGCAGATAATCTTGGTTCCTAATGATATTAACAAACACACACACAGACATACACACACACACACACACACAAAGATATGAAATCATACTAAAGGAAATAGTATTTTAAGAGAATATTATTGATCTTTCCTTCCTACTATTTGTTTTCTCCTTGCTCCTAGAAGTAATTGTTTTTATTGAGATTTCATATATCTTGCCACTGTTTACTTTTAAAATGTTAACACATATTCATATATTTCTGTATTTTTCCTCTTTGATACTCAAAAAGATAGCACACTATATATAGTTATATACACATTGTATTTTTCATTTAACAACGTTCTTTGGAGATAACTGCTTAGCAAATTATAGAGTTCTTCATTCTACTTTCCAGTGGCATAGCATTCTCTGGGTGATTTTTCACAGTTTATGTGGCCAGTTTCCTAAGCAATTTAATTTTTCCTACCAGTTAACCTAAACAGCATTTAAGTTATTTCTGGTCTTTTAACTATTTCAAATAATGCTAAAATGCATGACCTTGTCCATAAGCCATTTCACATCGCTTGCAACTTTATCTTTGAATAGATTCCTAGAAATAGAATTTCTGGTTCAAAGGGTAAATGAAAGTGCAATTTTGGAAAATACTGCCAAATTCCCCCCAAACAGTGATACCATTTTGAATTCTCACAAAGAATATATAAAGTCTCTGTGATCTACAACTTGCCAAGTGAACATATAATCCAACTTTTAGATTTTTATCAATATAAGAGATAATGAATAGTATTTCAATTATTTTTGTTTTTGTTTTTTTTCTTATTGTTAGTGAGGCAGAGATTCTTGTCACATATATAAGAGCAACTGCATTGGTTTTTATTTTTTTTTTTGGCATTTAATATTCATAGTATTTGCTTCTGTCCTCCGAGCCGTTTGTTTTTTTTTTTTTTTTAATATATATACTTATTTATTTATTTATTTATTATTTATTTTTGGTTGCGTTGGGTCTTCATTTCTGTGCGAGGGCCTTCCCCAGTCGCGGCGAGCGGGGGCCACTCTTCATCACGGTGCGCGGGCCTCTCACTATCGCGGCCTCTCCTGTTGCGGAGCACAGGCTCCAGACGCGCAGGCTCAGTAGTTGTGGCTCACGGGCCTAGTTGCTCCGCGGCATGTGGGATCTTCCCAGACCAGGGCTCGAACCCGTGTCCCCTGCATTGGCAGGCAGATTCTCAACCACTGCGCCACCAGGGAAGCCCCGAGCCGTTTTTAAAATCAATTTTCAAAGCCCTTTAGAAATTTAGAAATCATTTTCTTTTAAATAAGTTGCAATTTCGTTTTGCAGTTTTTCATTTGTCTTGTTTTCTTATGGTGTTTTGTTATGCAATGTTTTATATAATCAAATTTATAAACCTTTTTCATTAGTGTTACTGAATTTTGAATATTTATTAAACTCTCCTACCCATGTGTTAAAAATTCACTCACAATTCACTATTTTTTTCCTAGTAATTGTATGTATTTATTTTTTTACATTTATATATCTGATATACTTATTATATATGCTGATATAGCGGTGAAAAATTGATCTAGCTTTCTCTTTTTCCCCCTCAAACAATGTAGCTGTCCCAACATCAATGATTTTGTTATGTCCTCTTTTTTTCACTGTTTTGAGATGCCTCGTTACTGCATAATGATTTACAAATATACTTTGTATAATCCTAGTTTTTCTATCTTATTTCATTGGTATGTCTGTCAATTTTCTTGTCGATACTAAATTGCTCTAAGTATATAGATTTTATGATAAGTTTAAAAGCTTGGTAGGAGTGGCTCACTCACATTCTATTCCGGGTATCTCGACTACTCTTCTGAAAATTTATTCTAAATTTTATAATAAACTTCTCTAGTTCGAAAAATTAAACTGATGATACTTACTGGAACTGAAGCACATAAATTAACTTAGAGAAAATTAATATATTTATGATGTTGAGACTTCCCATCTAGAAACATGTTATATCTTTCTATTTGTTCATTTATTTATAGTATTTAAAGTAGTACACACTAGGATAGTTAATAAAATATATTGTAAAATAAAAATTAGATGCTATTTAATTTTTTTAATTTTTATTTTTTATTGGAGTATAGTTGATTTACAATGTTGTGTTAATTTCAGGTGTAGAGCAAAGTGATTCAGTTATACATATACATATATCTATTCTTTTTCAGATTCTTTTCCCATGTAGGTTATTATAGAGTATTGAGTAGAGTTCCCTGTGCTATACAGTAGGTCCTTCTTGATTATTTTATATATAGTAGTGTATATGTCAATCCCAACTTCCAATTTTTAAAAATTTAAAGGCAAGGTACAGAAAGATTGAAAGGAAATTTCGAGGTAATACACTGACTAGAGAATATAAAGAGGCAGACATACCAAACATCCCAAAAAATAAACTACAGAGACGAATACAAGATTATAAATATGCTAAGACCTAGAAAGCAAAAATATAGTGTAAGTCAATAATGCTTAGGAATAGGAATGAAACAAACCACCCAGATATATTGCTGTTACATTTCAGATCATCAAAGATTTTTTAAAAAAATCCTAAAAAGCATTGAGTGCCAGTTGGTGACATAAATATGATATCCACAATGAAAGGATATTAGACTTGAATAAAAATGAGCATCAATAACCACAGGGAACTATATTCAACATCTTATAATAGCCTATAATGGAAAAGAATCTGAAAAAGAATATATATGTGTATATGTATATATATGTGTATATAAAACTGAATCACTTTGCTGTACGCCTGAAACATTGTAAATCAATTATGCTTCAATAAAAAAATTGAAAAGAAAAAAAGAAAAAAATTAGCATCAATAATACTGGATTTTGAGAGAAATTAATTGGTATCATCAAAAAATAGCAAGAATTATTTTGAACATGTGGCTCTATCCATAATCATTCACATATCAATTGTGTACCAAAACAAGATTAATATTGGTTCAGGAAAGAAAAGAATCATATTTACCTTTTATTTCTAAGTAAGCAAATAAAAATATGTCCCAGGAACAAAGAGTGTCTAAGTTCATCACAAGAGTTCAGTAAAAAGAAGCCATAAAATGACAGCTGCAGAGCAAGTATAGATAACAGATTGATATAGAAGAAATAGTGAGACTGTTAAAGTTGGATGGCCTTATGTATCTTAGTGATAACTTAACAACCAAAAGAAGGAGGAAAAGAGGGGAAAGACCCTGAGTAAGGAGGTTGGGAATAGCATTAAGCTTTTTTTTTACATTTAATTTGTCTTTATTTTTGAATAGTGATTTAGCTGAGTACTGCACTGAAGATTAACAATTATTATTCTTTCAGCACATTGAAGGACTTTTACCCTGTCTTCTGCTCTCTATTTTGTTAAGGAGAATTGTATTGCTAATTTCAGTATAATTTTTTAAATTTTTATTTATTTTTTAAATTAATTTGTTTTTTATTGAAATTGCTCTACAATGTTGTATTAGTTTCAAGTGTACAGCAAAGTGATTCATATATATTCTTTTTCATATTCTTTTTCCATATAGGTCATTATAAAATATTGAGTATAGTTCCCTGTGCTACACAGTAGGTCCTTGTTGTTTAGCTATTTTATATACAGTAGTGTGTACATGTTATTCCCAAATTTCTAATTTATCTCTCCTCCCCCACCTTTACCTTTTGGTAAACATAAGTTGTTTTTCTATGTCTGTGAGTTTGTTTATATTTTGTAAAAAGTTCATTTTATCATATTTTTTAGATTTCACATATAAGTGATACCATATAATATTTGTCTTTCTCTGTCTGACTTACTTCACTTAGTATGATAATCTCTAGGTCCATCCATGTTTAAAGCAGTAATTCTTAACTGGAGGTGATGAATATGTTTATTGCCTTGACTGTGCTGATGGTATCATGGTGGGTATGCATATTTCCAAACTTATCAAATTGTACCATTAATTTTATGCATTTTTAAATATTGTGCAATAAACCTGTAATTTTTTTTTAAATTGAAATTAAAAAAATTAAAATTGAAAAACTATCCGCCTCATATTTTTTAATCTGACTTTGTGGTTGTTTTCAGCACAACTGTTGCTTTAATCAGACCTAGACGTGGACATCATTTTTATTTAATTTTATAGCTTTTATCTGTCTATGAAAATCTACAATATTGTCTTTTATTATTGAAAAAATTAATCTCTATACTTTTAAAATCATATCTTATAAAGTCTAATTATATAATTAACTGGGCCTACTGTGTGTCTATATCTATTTTGCCGGTTATCTATCTATCTATCATCTATCTATCTATCATCTATCTATCTATCTATCTATCTATCTATCTATCTATCTCTCAATCATCTATCACAATCAGCATCATCTATATTCCAATCATATTTTGTAAATTAAATAAAATGAAGACATATTTTGAGACTCTGAATGACAGTGACTTTCTCTAGAGCATACAGTCTAAGTTGGGCAATACCACCTCTTCAGGTGTGAAAAATTTCCTTAGATGTTACAATGATTTGTGGCATTTGAAAGTTCAACCCTATCCAACAGAATCTTTTTCCTTAGTTAATAATTTCATGAAGGGAGTGTGACTAGCAAAAATATATCAAAAAATGTTCTTTAGCAGGATGATAATGAAGAAAAAAAAGTGAGAAACACTGCTCTTGAGAATAACTATGTTTCCTACTGTCAGGCAGTTAAGTTAGAGCAGGGTTCTTAAAACATGGTCTGGCAACCCGTGGGGATCTGGATAACTGTCAGGAGGTTCACTGAGCCAAAATGATTTTTCACAATAATGCTAAGATGCTACTTAACTTTTTTACACTTATTCTCTCATGAGTGCACAGTGACATTTTCCTGAAGTTACATGACATGTTATGCCACAACAGGTCAAATGCAGAAGCAAATATTATAGTCTAGTGGTCTTCTATTACACTAGACTAAAGGTATTTCCACAAATATTAAATAAAGCAATGCCTCGCATTTATGTTTTTTGAAAATACTTTTTTCATCAAGTATTTTATTTATGTCAACATGTTTTAGGTTTTGTTATATGCAAATAAATATATTTTAAAATTATGTTGTAATTTCTAGTATGATAAATATAAATCATGTAAACAAAATTCTTTGGAGCCTTCAATAATGGTTAAGAGTATAAAAGATGTCCTTATTTCCAGAAGTGTAACAGTCATTGACTTATCCCAGACCAAAGTCAGGAATTCTATTCTCTTGAAGGATAAGAATTTGGGGAGGGATGCTCTATTTCAAGTTTATAGTGTAGCCTGAGTGTAGCATTTCAGAGTTAGAACTGAAAGTTGGGGAGTCAGCAGGACACTTCATCTTTGGTGGAACTTGATTTGTAATTTTGCCCTGATGATCTCCCAAAATATCGGTTTACTCCTCAGTGTCTTAGTCACTGCTTTTGAATTTGGAAAGAAGTGCTCCTAATAGGTTGATCTTGCTTTCTGGGGTTCTCTCTGTCTGGATCTTTGTCCCAGGATTCTTCACTTATGTTTAGTTTGTATTACAAATAATATGGTTTCAAAACGGAAGTAATCTGTTTTTACATTTCAATATAACACTTTTTACTTAAATGAAAAAATTAAATTATAGATACTAATTTGGAAGACATTTTATGATATTTCTTCACCTGAAGAAAAGTTATGTCATGGAAAATTTCTGTTTTCTACTAGGAAGTTCTGTAATAGCAAAACAACAGCAAGAAAAATGTAAGCATTGTTATAAAACTTTTACATGTACTGTGTCACATAATTTTACCAATATTATTGTTAATGGCATTTTACAGGTTAAAAACAAACAAAACTGAAATGTGAAAAATGTTTCCCCTCTTCTTGTCCTCCCTCCTCTGTCCATGGAGAGCCCCTTTCCTCTCAGGTTCTATCCTTAAGATCTACTATTCTTAAATTATAAATACCTATCTCACAGGTCTAATTCCTTCCTTTAATAAAAACCTGTTCTTGAATAGCTGGCTCAGTGAAAAAGAGCTTACATATAAATGCAATCATTTTCTTAACACCAGCAAATTTCTGTTGAAAGATAAACATATGGATGAATGATGGCTTGATAACTTTGATGCACTGAATTTTAATCATCTGGTATTACTTTACTGATACTAGACCCAAGTCAATGAGATTGTGCCTCTATGAATATGTTAAGAAAAAATTAATCAAAATGAAATGATATGTATGAGGGGGTCCTTCTCACACTATGTATGAATGCTGCTAAGTGAGCTTTATACTCTGAAGTTCAACAATACATCCCCGATAACATACAGAGGCATGTTAAGCATCACAAAGGGATCTCTTTCTCTGTAATGTAATATAGGTATTGCAGTTTAAATATTTCAAATGAAAATAAGGAAGGAATTATTCATAAATAGAGACAGATGGAACAAGAAAAGGATGACTTGACATTTAAAACTGTTCTCTGGACCCTTAATGTTTCCACTCTCCACTTGTGAGAAGAATAGGGGATTCTTGTGAATGGGGGAAGATTACTAAAAAAGCAGCAGCAACTTTAGAGGTTCAATAAAAACAATGAATGTTTATATTTAATAGATGTTAAATAGATATAAGCTATATATTATTAAGAATCATTATAATCATGAAATATATTATGAGTAAGACTATGCATAAATATTTTTTGAAGATTGAATTAGTACATTTTCAAAGGGATAACATATTTCATGCTGAGGTATAATTATTTTTAGGTATTTTTCCTAAATTTGAAGTGCGAGAAATTTAAACTATTCTTATTTAACTTTTAATTAAAAATAGCTTGGGCAATCAAACTTTTAAGAAGATGTTTTGTTTTTCTATGTTATCCATAATTTAAATATTGTGTAAAAACTTTTCACTTTAAATACAAATCTACTGAGTTGAGTTGAATTATTTTAAGGATATTTTCTTTGAAATTATTAATTCTGTTTTGTATTTAGTATACATTTCCATAAATTAGATGGAAGGGAAACTAAAAGTGCTGTCTAGGGACGCAAATTTCTTAGCACATTTACTCTAAATAAATTTATAATTGATAATTAATTAATAGCAGTATAAATGTAAATATTAATATAAATAATGCAATTAACTTCCAATTAAAGTTTCATAAGTTTCTATTAGAATTTTTCCTTATGCAAAATTAGGTTAGGTTTTAATGTACCTAATATTATTTTTACTTCTATTGATAAATTCAAAGTATACTCTAAGAATTAGTGTTATATTTTACTTTTTTTCACCTGCCCCTTTCAAATGATATTTTATTTACCTAATAAATAATCAAATAGTTTTACTATACCTTTTATTCTGAGTAATTCATAAAGCTAGCACCACTTATCTACTTTTACTGAAAAAATACCTTATATAATATATATCTATACTTGTTTATTTATTCTCTGTTTTCATCATCTTAATCAACCCTTCTTGACATTGACATCCAGAAGGCTGACCTCCATGCTACTGAGCTACCTTGACCTCTGGATTTAATTATGCTCAGCTAATGGGAAACAGGAGAAGAGAAATCAGAGAATGCGGTACCCTGATTCCTCTTCTACTGGGCCACCACCTGACAGTGGCTACTCCCTGTATCTAATGCTACAGTGGCTGTTTTAGTCCTCTACTAACCATCAGCTCTAATAGGTTGTGGACAACTTCATTTTACTTCTGCATTTCAGGCCTAAGGGTGATAAGGACTTCCTTCACTACTTCCTTTGTTCTTATTAGTCCTAATCCTATGCTTTCTTAACCTTCTCATATCTTGTACAGAATGCTTTCACTAAACTGTCTTCAGTGACACCCTTTTTTGAATATGCCATCTGTTTCCTGCTTGGATGCTGACATTTTCAACTTATCTATTGTTGGAAACACTTAAAGTTTCAAGTTATGTAGTAATATTGTAGCATCTAAAGTTCAGTCAGAAATTTGGAAGTAAATACCATTTTGAAAATAATGATTAATGTCTGAAATATATTAAATATCTTGAAAAAGTCAAAAAAAATTTTTGAACATATCAGTAAAATCATATACAGGTAATTAAACATATTCATTTCAAAATTAAAGCAAAATAACCAAGAGAGAATTCAAGAAATGTATGAGTGTATGTCTTAGAACCACAGATGAATGAATAACAAATTTGTTAAAAAGAAAAAGAAATGACAACCCCTCAAGTATTTATTTCCTTATCTCTGTTTCCATTCTGAAGTCAATGTAACATGGTTCCATTACACAAGTCAGCTACAAAGCTCCTCCTGACGGTAAACAGCGATCACAAAATTGAGAAGTCCAAGCCTTCCTTCCATCCCTATCCTTTCTTTTTTGTTATTTCTTTTTTTTTTTTTTTAATGCAAAGTATTTTATATTTTCAGGACCTTGAACCATGTACAGGTATTATAACCTCTCTAGAAATTCAAGGAATTGAATTTTTTAAACCTCCAAAGATTAAAATGCATTTTACTATTTTTATTTTACTATTTCTACCAACAGAATACATTTCAAGTTTGTTTTACCATGGAGATTTGCCTTCTCTAAAATGTCTACTCAAGAGTCTTTTGTGGTGATTTTGACTATTTTCCTTTACTTTGTAGGAGACAAAGAAAACCAGGGGAATCACCATTGTGTAGTTCCTCATTTTTTGCTATTTCTATAGCTCACTATTTGCATTTCCACTTCCCTGCTTTCTTTTAATACAGTACAATCTATCTCCCACATTTGTGTACACTATTTTTTAGGCTATTTCATTGGATTATATTCCTTTTAATACTGAAGTTTGTGTTCTGTAGGTTTTCTTTCATGAAACCTTTTGCTGCTACAGTAACTGTTTCCTCTTTTTCTCCTCTTTCTTCTGTTAACCATATCCTTCTTTTATATACTGTCCCTGGTTAATCCATTTTAGTGAATATTTCTCAGACTGAACTATGTCTATCCCAGTGATCTAGGGTGTGATCCCCAGGTTATACAAAGTTAGTTCCCTATGGTTGTCATAACAAAGCAACAAAAACTGGGTGGCTTAAACTAACAAATTTATTATCTCAGAGTTCTGGAAGCTAGAAGCCCAAAATCAAGGTGTCAGTAGGGCCATGTTCTCTCTGATGTCTCTAGGGGGGAATCCGTCCTTGCTTCTCTTAGCTTCTGGTGTTTGCTGGCAATCCTTGGGTTCCCTGACTAGTGGACACATTGCTCTAGTCACAGGGCCATCTCCTTTCTGTGTGGCTTCATACTGCCTTCCCTCTTTGCATGCCTGTCTCTGTGTCCAAATTCCGCCTTTTTAAAATGCCAGTCTTATTGGTTAGGGCCCACCCTAATGACCTCATTTTAACTTGATTACCTCTGTGAAGACACTATTTTCAAAGATCATATTCTGAGTTAGGAATTCAATGTATCTTTTTGGGGAGACACAATTCAATTCATAACACAAAGCTAAAACACAAACATGACATATTTTCCTGAAGATTTGGGGAGCTGGAAGATTGGGGTGAGGGAGAGGTATAGTTTCAATTTTTTTTTTCAGCTTTGTCATATACATGCACACTCAAAATAAGCTGAAACCTACTTTTATATGTAGAACAGTTATGCCCTTCATCCCCCATAAGCATAGGAAATAACACATACAATGAAAGAGTATGATTTCATATGCTATATTTTGCTTTTTGAAATGAATTTTGCCTATAATGCCAATCATTTCATGATCCAACTGCATAATTTATATTTTAGAAGCTAATTTAAAGTTTATCTGGGCTTTGGAGATTATTTTTTATTTCCAAATTACTAACACAGAACTAATAATAAAAATATAATTTAGAGTAAATAACTTTCAGGCTTTTACAGCATATCAAAAATCTATTCTTGACAAATTTTCTATTCTTTTTTACATCAACTATTTGAACAGAATCTTCAAAATGTGCTTTCACTCCTGCAGATTATCTGCTTAACTTTTACCACCGTGGGGATTCATCACAGGCATTCTAATTCTATCTCAGAATTTACTACTTGATGTTTTCTTTAGTTTTACTGAGTTTTAAATGACTACTATGTAATTATAGAACAAATACTACTTTAAAATAATTAGAAAAATGGAGCAGTTTTACAGAAAAGTTCTTCACTGTAGGTTACCTAGTTACTTAGGCAGGCAGACAAATATGCACAGCCTTGCTGGGAAATAAGTGATTTATTATCACACCTCAGGGTCTATAGACTTTTAGAAGTGTGCCAAACGGTACTCTGGTGGCTTAAGAGTTAATTTGGCTTCCCAAATTATCTTCTTAGCAAGAAGTTGGGAAGGCAGATACCAGAACTTCCATCTGCTATTTAGACACTTTTAGTCCAATATGGATATTTGGATGTTGAGAAACAAATATTAATACAGCTCCTGACAAATCTGTGTTTTAAAATATTTTAATCTTTATTTCTTAAAAATTTAAGGTAATTATATGAAGGACTGCAATAGTTAAAAAAATTATAGATGGTATTTCATTTCCTGAAAGTTTTAAAATATGGATTTCTGAGATGATTTGAGTATTTATTGTTAATGGGAAAAGAGGGGAAGTAGATGACTTCTCAAGTTAATTTCCAGAAAAATAATTTCCTGTTATATGAGTGCTACATTTTCATTATCTAACTAGTAAGCACATTTTCAACAATATATTTACTTGTGAAAATAAAAGTAAAATAAGCCTCTACTCAAGGTCTAATTTTAAATTAAAATTCAGTTAAAATACTTTTGATTTTATATTTTTTCTAAGTGTACTCAGTAATAGTATATGAGTATGGCACAAAGAAAAAAAAATTATGTAAGCATACTGAGCAATTTCAGACACACAGAAAGCAGGGAAACAAACCATGCATTTAAAATATTCAGAATTTTCTGCAGTGTTCATTCATCTGAGCAGCCACAGCCCTTGAACTCTAATGATGAAGCAGGTGACCAACTCCCAGGAATACTAATCTTTAATCAACCCATATTTGAAGCATGAAATTCTCACCCCAGGAAGGTGATTGGTTAATTTAATGGGAATAGGATTGCCAAGTGTGAAATATGTATCGAAGAATAATTTAGAATATTGTTATCTATTATTGCTCTTGCAATTTGAAGAGTAAAATGTCTCTTTATCTGGAACTTACATAATTATTTTTTCAACAAAATAATTCTAAACAGATCAAACAGAAAATGTCTCTTTTGGTAATCCTTATAGAGGCAAAATGATTGTGACTCAATTGTTTTCATATCTTTCAGGCTTTTAAGCCTTGATTTAAGACGTTTGATAAATATTCCCTTACAATTAATGAAATGAAACAAAGCTGAGTAGACTCCCATTAATTACATGATCTAATAATGAGTATATAATAACTGACAGAATAAGCCAACCAGTATAAGATTGTCCCTAGAAAAAGTGCTATAACAGTACTTATTCAAAACTTGTTTTAATGTCAAACATAAATGGTTAGATCTGTAAATTAACATCTTGAAAGTTAAATCACTTGCTTTCTGTCTTCATAGATTTTACGGTCTGGGAAATCTTTGCTGTCTGATTTGATCCCATTTAACTATAAGATTCCTATGCATTTTGTACCCTACTGTATTCCAAGAAAATTGTTTTAATTGTCTGAATGAAAGAAATTGTATTAATACTTCATATAAAAGTTTACAAAATATCCAAGCTGTAAGCAACTATCCCTGAGACCAGGTCATTTTCTCTTCTGGAATGAAATGTGACATATAATGTTATAAATTTGGGGACTTAACATTTAAATCTGGAGAAATTTTTAAACTGTTATGAAATATATGCAATAAGTCTGATCCAGGTAAACTATAGAGCTGTTTAAACAAAGTACATTATTTATATTCTTACAATTACTTACTTTCTTGAAAGTGTTATTTTTGTTGTAGAAAATGGTGCACTTGTATAAGAGTTCATTACTCTTATTTTTGTTTATTTTGCTTTTGCTAATTAATAAAAATTTAAGGTGTTATTTCCTTTAATTTCATTCCTATTTCTTAAAATAACTTATTAAGCTGTTTATATAGGTGTAAAAAGTATGTGACAGAATTATATTTAGAAGAGAGATGTATTAAAATATTAAAGTGACTTTGTGTTTTTGTGAATCTTTCCAACCTATTGCCATTCATTATACTTCATGAACATCAAATACTGATATTTTCGATTCATAGTTTAAAGTTGATTGATTGTTTATGGAAGTTTTCAGAGGCTTTTGATGTTGTAAGAAAAAAAATTAATAACTAGGCCCCAATACCAATTTTTAAATTAAAGTTAACACCTCACACTGCTAAGAAACAAATAGGAATTCACTGGCAAAGGAAGAATGATAGAGAATTTGAAATTAGAAATGAGTCATGTTCCTGTAACTATGTGTTCAAGAGGTAAATAACATATTTTGTTTTATAAATCACCTTCGACTAATCAAAAGTATGTAGCCTTAAAATAGTAAAACACAAATTATGTTGTTGACATCCAGCATGTTAATATTAGAAAAAATTAAGTTGCTTGTACTGTGTGTAACTGATTCAAAAGTAAAACCAATTTACTTTACTTATAGGGATAACACGTAAAATGTGACTAAATTTAATCATGGTATGGTTTTACATTTTTTTGCAACTATTATATATCATACATAATTATATATATTAATTTATGTTATATATATTTACTTTAATACTCATTTCTAGTATTGAGAAGACTACTGAGAGATTCCCTTTACTTTTGCTTGAGTGGTAATGTATATACATCTGCATGTGTTGGAGAAAGATTGAGAGTATGTGAATATGTGTTTACTCTAAAGGGTTGAATAACATAATCAAACCAAAAAGAAATTGGAGCTTTTTGAATGGGTAGGAGATTAATGAAACAGTATAAAAGTAACCAAGTTACAAAGTTACTATAAATAACTGGGGAGAATTTGTTATGGAATGTCCAGATTATGCTCTGTTGTCTTCCCAACTGGAGCTAAAGAAATCTATATATCTTCTTTCAACGTTATAAAAAAGAAAAATAGGGCATATGCACCAAGCTTTTAAAGACTTGGGAATCAATAAACATCAATCTTCCTGAAGTTTCTGTGATTTTCCAAATCTGTACCAAGAAAAAACAAAAATCCAGAAACAGAGAGACTAAAGGGTCAATAAGTATTTATTCAAAATCTCAATTTGGACACGTTGACCGTCCCAGAAAAGAAGGCATCATCAGTTGGCTTCTGTCACCTACCCTAGATGCCCTAATGGAGGCCTTTGCTGAGTACTAATAGGAAAAACATGAGAGAGATTTGAAGAAACAGAAGTGGTTGAGTCCTTGTGTGGAGGAAATGATCACAAAGAATGACTGACTGCTGTGGTCACAGACAGGAAATGGACTAAAGGATAGTTTAATGGCTATGTTCATTTGTTTCACCCACTTTGATGCTAGAAGATCACTCTCTCGAGGTTAAAAAAAAAAAGAAAAGAAAAGAAGAAGAAGCCATGAGAATGAGACACTGATAGTAATAAGAACAGATGGGCTGTGCAGCCTCTGTCCTATGAAATCTTCAGGCTTCTTGTTTTTCTCCTATCATCCTTCCTACTCACCTATTTCTATCATTGTTTGACCAAACTTCTTCCTTAGGTATAATTTTTATGGCTGAGGTATTTAGAGTTTCACTAAGAATCTGGGAATACCTGAGTTTGGGGATACATGGTGGTTGAGGCCAGATCATGAAATCAGAGGTTCTCTCCTTAAATTTTATCCCAAAGACACATATAAGAGTATAACATATGACCTCAACTTTCCCTCACTCCACATTGAGACACAACAAGTTTATGTTTAAGTCCACAAAGAAAAATTTATAAGATTTCTAAGAATATAACATTATGAAATAAAGATAAGCTAAAACTGGAGTTGGTAAAGGAGGAGCAATCACTCACTGTCATGGGGAGAGGGGAATGTTTGATGTTTTTGAGGTTTTCAGCATTGACTTGTGTTTTTCTGTATTTAGTCAAGATTATGATGCAGTCTTGTTTTCCATCTCCCTTCATCATGATCCCAGAGTGATCTTCTCTGATGTTGCTGTCCTGTGAGATTATTTTTGAGAACGCCACATGAGGCCATGAATGCCAGGCTGGCTTTCTGCAATACTGAGTCCTAGATGTTAGAGTTCAGAAGAGCTCCTGTGTCAGGGGCTGCTATTCTCTTGCTCAAAATATATCTTCTTAACATCAGATATACCACAATATAGCAACAATGTCCTTTTTTTCCCAACCAAATTAGAAAATGCAATGACTTTTTTTTAAACAAACTGCATAATTTACTATTGACTAGAAAGCAGTCTATATACAAAAGTGATGCCAGAACATGTACTTTTATGTGTGTTAAAATTTGTATAATTGCTTCACTTAATAGTTTAAATTAAGTAGGGGAAAGATAATCTACTTTGAATTATCTTTGGTCAAATCTCCACACAATCTGCTTTTCCTAATGTTATTTCTTACAGTGATTTCCTCTTCCCTGCATTATTGTAATTTTCATTATGTGCTCCACCTCTGGGATCAGTCAGTTTGTGAACAGTGGTCATTGTATTTTCAAAAAGAGTATCTCTGATCATATTATGTATTCATCTCTATAATTATACAAGATTTATTTTTCATGCCTTGCAAATGGATAAAAAGTTGACACTCCCTCCCACTATCTGAAATCAAAACTACCCTTCCTCCTAAATTCCTAAACCTTTCACGTATGTATGGACATGAAAACCATTCCCAAATATGCTTCTACTTTCTAATCTCCACATTTTGTTTTTTTTATTCTCTCCTCATGAGAGAATAAAAACATGAGGTGGCCCATGCCCATCTCATGTTTTTTCTTCCTATCAATATATTACCTCCCATTTCAACTAAATCGCAAGTTTTACATTTCATAGCTTTGAAGTAGTCTCACACCTTGCTTTTAAACTGATATAGCATTTAGTGCCGCTAAAAGAATATCACGTTATGTGGTACAATGCAGATCACTTTTGTGCCTCTCTTATTTCTCAACTAGATTATGTGTTTATTTTAGGTAGGAAAGGTTCATCATTCAAACATTCAATATCAAGTCTCTAGTAAAGTCTGGACACAAGTCTTCATTTTCATAAATTCTCAAAAAACCCTCTTGATTGGAAATTTAAACTGTATTGTTTTAATATGTAAAGTGCTAAAGACTATATATTTCCATTTTGACACACAGTTATCTCTTTTTCAACTTAAGGTAGTTTTTAAAAATAATTTATTTTTATAAGTATATTACTACATATTAATGTGTTACATCTGAGGGAAAGAAGTTTGAAAGCTGCTGTCAGGAGAAGTTTGTCCAATTTTTCATTATTATCTACTAGTTACTGATAAAAATGCTAAATAGCTAACAATTTTGTGAAAAAGATTATATCAACAATGTTAGTTTCTCTTACCATGCTCTAAGAAAACTTTCAATTTCAGAAAACTAAAGAGTAAATTAATTTTACAAATAAACAAAATAAAAATACTGTCTAGAAAACAGCCAAGGTTAAATTAATTAACATTTGGGATTAACATACTATTCACATTCATTTTATATAGTGTAAGGATATTATACCTATTTTTGTGTGTGTGTGTGTGTGTGTGTGTGTGTATACAGGGGAATGTGATGATCATAGATGTGTTCTGGGGGACATAAACATAACAAGTCTTAGTAACACAGGCGGTATAGGATGTGAGATATAAGGGAGACTGGAGCAGCATATATGGTCATAAATGGTCCAGAGGAAAGGTCTGAAATAAAGACTGATTGATAGGGAGTAGGAGCAATGCCCTGGAAAACAAGACCTAGACTTGTCATGCTCCAATTAAAGGGGAATTTCAATATGATAGGAACACACAGAGAGTAAAAGCCCAAAAGAAGGCACTGAATAGCCACACATTTAACTTGAATCATGTGAACTGTCAACAGTCAGTAAAAAACATAGCTATGTTCAAGAAAGAGGGAATTAATTTTAAAGTAACTCTAGTGTTTGGAAAGAAATGTGGTTAGAGATAGGAAGCCTATCCATGCACCTAGCTATGCGTACAAAGAATCAATTTTTTTCTTAAATCATAACTCCATTGGGAAATGCCAATAATTCAATCACAGTTTTCCCCTCTGAGCATAATCCCACTGTTGTTACAGGGAATCCAGTCTTCCTTCTGTTTCCATTCGTTTCCCCATGGGCCCAAAGATCTTACACTCTTTCATATCTTCTGTTTTGTTTTCTTTTTAACCAGTTCTGCTCTTACAACAGTTGATTTTCTCAACTGATATTGCATATTTCTTCTTCTCTAGAAAATACTGCTGCAGGCATATATAGGTTGTGGTAGGGATTCACCATGAACAGACAAAGTACAATAAAGTATCTTTTTTCATTTATGTAAACTCCCTCTGTTTCAAGGGGTTCTGAAACATGTCTCACATGCTAGGTAGGAAATAATTTGTGAAACATTATATTGTGCCTCCCTCAAAGTTCCCTGATCCAAGATGAAAAAACCAGTAATCCGGGAAGGGTTTCTGTTTCTAAACTCATTCCTACATTTGAGTTACCTGCATACAGTTGGCCTATGACATCCTAAGATTGATTAGTACATACCAATCTATGTTGTAACTGTCAGTTTGCCTACCTCCCACATGCAAATATATGTAAGTAACTTGATGACCAGTAGTGCAAACTGTTCATCATTTGATACCTAGTTTTTGAATTTCTACTATGATTATTCTTTTTTGGTATTTTTTACTTGTTACAATATACAGTTTACATATTATTTTATTGTAGTTATTTACCAACTCTTTAGAAGATTTTCCTTATTATCTAAGAAGTTATATATCTGAGGTCATTATATAATAACAGAACACACAGAGAGATACCCCACAAAACAACATATATACTAATACATGCACAATTATCCTTCCATCTAGCAAAACTTTCATCACCTAGTCTATAGAGAAATTTAGGAACTATCCACGCAATTTAACACACATGAAAAGATATTATATATCTCAGGATTCCTTTCTGAGATCTACTCTTCCTCATGATTTTGCTGAAGAGCTCATTATCAAATTGCTAGCACATTTTTATCTCTTTAACTGCTAACTCATTTTAGATCGTCATAGGCTTGCAGGCTGCCTAGGTTTCCAACGTCAACCCAAGGACAGTTCTGTGTTGCTATTGTCAGCATTTCAGTCTCAACTGAGATTATTCAGTTCAATCTCATATTTAACCTTCAACTTTTGTCTAAAATGCTCTGCAGCACTTTGAAACAACACATCATTTACATATCATCACCCCAGTACAATCCAAACTACAGTTAGCAGGATGCAGCAGCTTCAAGAACTTGGGGTGACGTTCCTTCTGAGCCAGTTAGAAGAGTTTTCTAATGGACCAAAAAAGTTTTAAGACTCCAAAATATATATAGTAAAGTCTTGGATAAAAACTTGCTATCAAAATGAGAAGCGAAGGAGAAGCAATAAGAAAACTGAATGTAGTTTCTTGATATTCACTGTCATGAAATTATATGAAATAGCGCAGTAGTGATTTTATTTTTATACAAATCAATAATTATATTCTAATCTCTTTAAACATTAATATTCTATGCAAGGTTTAATGTTTTGGATGTCCACCACAAAAGACATTGTTATTTCATGATGGATAGTGAAGAAGCACGTTAGCACATTAAACAAGTTACTAATTGTTCCAAAGATAAAAATAATGACTTTATGAGCTGAAAATATCTTTATACTGTTACTAATGGGTTCATTTTTAAGATAGTGATACTTTTACTATAAACATTATAATCTGTATTAGAGATGGTTGATTAAAAGAATGATCTGAATTATCCTCATTCTGCTTATGTTTAATCAGTGAGTTAAAAGTAATAAGCAATTCATGTTGGTTTCAATAGGCAAAAATAGGTCCCCAAACATTATATCTGTTCCCAAAGAGGAGACTACACAGATTCTAATAGTATTCTCTATGAAAATTAATCACACTGAATTTCATTTATTCATCTATTAAAATGCTAAAAGTGATACAAATCCATTTATTGTTCTACTGATCCATTTCAGCCAACACTTAAAGAACAAACACCTAGAACACTAAATGGGAATCTGTCAGAAGACAACTGGAGAGATAACTTTGTCCTTAGGGAATCAGGTTAAATAAATGAATTTAATACAAGAATAGTAGCTACAATATGTGTCAAAATTCATATATCTCGTCTTCCTACAATATGTAAATTATGTGTAATGTATTATCACTTATATGTATATATGTAGTGTTGTAGTGTTCAGGTACAAATTCCATAACACTATTTCATTAGAATCAGAGTGTTATGATTTAATTGTTCTTTTAAGCTATACACATACTTACAGAAGTGAGCAAGCCCGAACTATTTGTTAATTGCACAAATGCATTAGTTTCCTTAGAGATAATTTTTAAATTAATTTTAAACAAAAATTAAATGACAGGGCTTCCCTGGTGGCGCAGTGGTTGAGAATCTGCCTGCTAATGCAGGGGACACGGGTTCAAGCCCTGGTCTGGGAAGATCCCACATGCCGCGGAGCAACTAGGCCCGTGAGCCACAATTACTGAGCCTGCGCGTCTGGAGCCTGTGCTCCGCAACAAGAGAGGCCGCGATAGTGAGAGGCCCGCGCACCGTGATGAAGAATGGCCCCCGCTTGCCGCAACTAGAGAAAGCCCTAGCACAGAAACGAAGACCCAACATAGCAATCAATCAATCAATCAATCAATAAAATCTTTAAAAAAAAAATTAAATGACAATGTTTGGTGCATTTTTCCTAATAAAATCTATATATATTCAAATTTTAATCACTTCACTCATAGGGGCTAGTGACCAAATAGTTTTAAAATGATGTTCTGAGATAGTCCTTAATAATAGTTTTTAAATAAACTTGATTTTTCAGAAATGTTTTAAATTTACAGAAAAATTGTAAAGAGAGTACAGAGTGTTCCAATATACCCTACACATCATGTAATTCCCCTATTATTAACATCTTACACAGTAGAGTACATTTGTTGCAATTAATAAGAGAAATATGTTGATGCATTATTATTACTGACTAACCACCACATTTTATTCAGGTTTCCTTACTTTTTAACCTAATGTCTTTTTTCTGTTCCAGGATTCCATTCAAGGTAATGACATTACATTTAACTGTCATGCCTCCTTAGACTCCTCTGCTCTGTGACAATTTCTCAGATTTTTCTTGTTTTTGTTGACTTTCACAGTTTTGAAACATACTGGTCAGGTATTTTGCAGAGTGTCCCTCAGTTGAGATTGGTCTGGTATTGTGATCATGATTATACTGGTGTTATTCATTTTGGGGAGGTTCACAGAGGTAAAGTGTCATTGTCATTATATCACATTAAAGTTACATACTATCAACATGATTTTTCACTGTTGACGTTGACCTTATTCACCTGGTTGAGGTGGTGTTTGTCAAGTTTCTCCAGCGTAAAGTTACTCTTTCTATACCGTATTCTTTGGAAGCAAGTCATTGTGTGCAGCCCACAGCTAAGGAGTGAGGAGCTATGCTCCCCCTCCTTAAGGGCAGAGTATCTGCATAAATTATTTGGAATTATTCCACATGGAAGATTTATCTATTCTCTCTCTTTAATAAATTAATTTATTCACTAATTTTTATGTGAGTGCAAATTTGTACATTTGAAAATATATACTTTGGGTTATTAACCAATGTTCCCGTATTTATTTCATTGCTCAAGTTGTTCTAGTTTTGGCCATTGGAAGCTCTTTCAGTTGACTCTCATTGTCCCTCCAACATATCTCCCAACATTGTGGGTGTGTTAATTGTTTGTTTGCTCTTGAGGACTTTCTTACTTTATGGTACTGCAGGATGCTTCAGGGTCATCTTGTATATTTCCTGCCCCAGCCCTAGAACCAGCTGTTTCTGCAAGGAGCACTTTTACTTTTATTGGTGAGTGATAATAGAAACAAAGATCTAGATGCTAAGTGTGTCGATTGCTATTAGAATATCATAGGAACTGGAGGCAACCTGGGGCTCATGGCCCAAGATAAGAACTAGGGGCCACAAAGCAGATGCATGTTTGAGAGAGATGAATTGACCTGAACAAGAGAATTCACATTATATAGAACTAAAAGGGAGATAATGAGATAATACCTAATTAATACTCAAGTAGAATAGAAAACTTAAAAATTAAGGTTTGAAACAAATTATCTGTTAAATACTCACTTTGTCACTTTTAACTATTTCCTATTAAATTATTTTTATAAATTCATTGGGATTATATATATTAAATACATATATTTTAATTCAAAACATACATTATATTATTAATATGCTATATTAATATTTAGTATGTAAATAAATATACATAATTATACATATTCTTATAATTTCAAATTAAAATTAACTTCAAATTAATTAGTTAGATTTGTACAGAACATCCTCTAATTTTTTTCTTTCCTTTTTATATCTTCTTACTGTTGTACATCCTGAGTTTATTCTCATGCTTATATTTGTTATTTTGTCAAAAGTAAACTTTCAATTATCACTATATTTACTATAAAAACAAAATATATATTTTATTTGTTTTACTATATTTGTTGTTTTCCTATATTTCTTAGTTTCTGTTGAGTGATTCATCTATAGTTATTAATATCATTCATTTATTATTGTTTTAAATTATTTTATCCATTTATACAGAAATAGTTGGAGCATGAATTTAACTCTGAATGAAATTTTAATTACATCTCAAACAGTGATACACATTATTGTCTTTTTATACGTTAATAATAAGATATAGCTGTGGATTTAACTTTCTCATGCCACCAATTCTAATGTTAACATCTTCCAGGAACACCCTCATAGACACACCCAGAAATAATGTTTAACATCTGGGCAATCCACGATCCAGTCAAGCTGACACATAAAATTAATCATTACATGTACTTATTTTCTGTCTTATATTTTTAATGTCTATGTCTTCAATGATTCCTGTTTTATGTGGGAACTCAGTTCTATCTTAGGTAGTTTCAAGAGCTTATCTCTTATTTCCCATAAGGTTATTTTATTCTACAGGTATTGGTAAAGTCCAAGGTTTTCCTATTTGTTTAGCACCTTTCTTTCACATTTCTCTTGTTTCAGGATCTTTCTTTACAAAAACAGATATGCATTTAATGTGGATTATAATTTATTAACTATCATTGGTTTTTGAAGTGAGATTTTTCTTTTTCTTTCTCTGTTTACATATAACAATATCACGGATATGCTCAGAGATCATTAGCTATAGATCCAACTTATATTAAAATAAATAACTTTGTACATATTTATATCACATATACATACAATGGGGTTATATATTTTATTATTTTATTGCCATCTTTATCCCCCTCTATGGTATCTATTTGTATTTTCACCAAATATTTCTAGGCCAATTATTCTCAACCAGGAGCAACATTTTTTACCAGGGATTATTTGAAAAAGTCTGCAGACATTTTTGATTTTCAAGATCGAGGGGTTGGTATGGGGATCTAGCAGGTAGAGAACAGAGATGCTGCTAAATATTCTAAAATGTGGAGAACATCCCTTGCAAAAGAATTATGTGGAGCAAATGTCAGTAGTGTGAGGTTGACAAGCCCAGCTCTAAGCACATGGCAATAAGGGTCTTCTCTCTCCTCTTGCTTTGGTAAATGGAATATGCGAGCAAATAACATGTGTCACAATTTGGTAAAGTTTTAACAGACAGTTCAAAATATAACATGCTGCTGTTTCCTTCCCGTAAAGTACCTTGACCCAGATAAGGGATGCCCCTTTGGCTTGCATATTTGAGTGAGAAACATATGGAACAGAGGTTTACTTGTCTAAGAAAGACAAGAACTTAAAATAGACAAGTACTATAAGTGAGAAAGACATGCTGTTATTTGAAACTATCGTGGTTTTATTTTTTTTCCTATAACGTAATCTAGGAATTACCACGTGACCATTTAAAATTTAATTAAAATTACATTAAAAATTAGTGCTTCAGGTGCACTAGCCACATTTCAAGTGCCTTAAAAATTGCATGTACCTAGTAGCAACTATATTGGACTATGCAGATAGATAATTTCTATCATTAGGGAAAGGTTTTTTTTTGGGAAAATATTAATAGGCTATTCTCACTGATATATCTCTCATTTCCCCTCTTTGCAACTGCATGAAACTCAAGTTCACATAAAATGTATGTTAGTGCAGTCTGTGTGTGTGTGTTAAAGTGTGATTGTTTTATAAATTCATCTATATTTTGTTTTTCTCAATCAAAAGTATCTCATGATTTTTTAAATTACTTAATTTTAATGCTGTATAATGTCCATGATAAGATGTTAGATTGATTTTCAGTTCCTTTACCCGTCTACCATCTTTGTTTTTAGGTTTGGCACTGTGTGTTTCAGGGGTGAGTTTGGCCACTTCAGATATCAATGAAGCAAACAACCTTTTATATAAAGTTTTATATTTTGGTTCTTTCATTTCTATAGGAGAAAGTCCCTGGAGTACTTTTTGGGCATGAGTTATGCTTTATTTATTTATTTTTGATAGGATCTCTAGACTATCTTTTTTCCCAAAATGGTTGCAGCAATTCATATTTCTACCAGTAACACAAAAGACTGTTATTCACTGAATGCTGTACTGCTCAAATCAGTCTGCATGTTGTTTGATATTTCATTTTTTCTTTGCTTCTCTCTCTGTGATTTCTAACGAATTTTGCCATTATGGTTTCTGGAATTTTGATATGCTTGAGAATTCAACAGTTTGTATCCTTCTCTTTTTGTTCTTACTTGCATATTTTTAAGTTAAGTTTGTAGGAATCTTCCATATAGTACTCTTTATTTCTCTTTTATTTCCTCAACTGCACTTTATCTAATCACTAGTTATTGTACTTTTTTCCATATAAAAACTTTATTTTTATATTATAAAGTATATTTGTCTTTTATTTTATAACTCACAGAATTAATGTCTTCAATATTAGCATATTCCTCTACTCTGGGGTTTTATATGTGTTCTGTTTGATATTGCCCTGAGGGTTATATTTTTTTCAGTTTGCATAACTTTTAATATATTTAGAGTTTATGTCTTTTGTTGTTAAATTTGATTATTTTTATTTATACTTAACTTTAGATTTGAGTAAATTATTTTCAATATTTAATTAATTTAAATACTTTAAATTATTTAAGTTTAACATATGTTTTGTTTTTAAGACTTTTATATTTTAAGGTCTACTAAATTAAGTTTAGGGTTATCTGCATAATAACTGTATAATATTACTTGAGTGATAAGAATTCTTAAAATGTAACTACTTTGATGACTATATAGAATACCTGTGTTTTGCTTGAGTGTTATGACTTTAGACGTCTACTGTAAAATTCTTGTGTCTCCTTTTCAGTGAAAAATATGCCTTGTCTTTCAAGTACACCTGAATAGACTTCTTCTGACTTCAGGGCCAACAAGTTCAGGACATGAGATGTTTCTAGTGAAGACGATAGAATTGATAAGACCAATTACCTAAGCTTTGCCATTCCTTTTGACTATTTCATCTTTGACAGATGGTAAAAATGTATTTAAAGCACAGTTAAGGTTTTGCTTACATAAATATTTAAATAAACAAATGATCAAAAGAAAGGAGATAAATATCACTACTCCTATGATCACTCTTATGTGTGTGTGGATTTTTTTAATGTGATAGTATCATCTTTATTTAATGGTATGTTTTTAATAATTTTAATATATAATCAAATATTCCCATATAAAATAAATTTTAGTGTTTACCTAATATCTATTTAGTGTTTGCCAAAAATTTATCCAGTAAATTTTATTAGATATTTATATTTCAAATTATTCTCTTTGAAAAAGATATAAATTATTTGTCCATATACTTATTACCTTGGGAGTAATCCCTAGATTCTGATTCCACAATTACTTTTATGACATTAGATATGCATTGTTAAATTCCTTCTAAAAGTAATTGTGTTACAGTGGCAACCTATGGTGGAAATAATTAAATGTCGTTGTCTACTTTATTTGGAACACTAGATTGGATATGTTAATAATAGTTCTTGAAAAGCAAATGCTATTGAAAGACTGAAAAGTAAATTCACATAAACTAATAGTTACTTCTAATCTTTTTCACCTCTTTCTCCCTACAAATAAGACATTTCTTGATATTTCTGTATCTAATCTAATATCTGTTGCATTGTCTGCCACAGACTATATGTTCAATATATTTGGAATAAATTAATGTTTATGATTTCGGTCTCACAAATTTGGACTAAAAAGTAATTCTACCTTTTTTTTTTTTTAATACCGAGACTGTATTGCTTATTTGGAAATCCAGTCTTTTCCTAAAATTCTCTTAATCATCTTTAAAAACTCTTACACAGGTTCACAGTTGTATGCAGGAAATAGAAAATGAGATAGGCTCCTCATATCATAAACAACTCTTTATAATCTTTTTGACCTGCTTGATGATTACTGCAGCCTTCAAGACCAGTTCACTGACTTTTTCAAAGCAGCAGCCTGGAGTGTGCCTCTGGTATGAGACATTTTGAAGAAATGCCTCCATTAACCACTACTGCTGAAACTTGTTCTCATCAACCTCTGGCTTGTGGGCCTTGAGACATAGTATAATCATCTGCTCATTTACTCAAGCCATTGTGGCTCTCAAACATAAAGGAGGTCACTCTTTCCCAAGTCACACATGGTGAAGGCTGTCTCATATCAAAAAGTGCTTGGTCCCCAACCTTATCAATACTTCCAATTCACAGAAGTGTGCACATACCACAGAGACTTGTTTTATTCTCCCAGCATGTGGTCAACAACTCTGTGAGTTATGCCAGGCCATTCTGTGACCAAATAATCACTCTTCAGTGTCCAGCTAACCATGGCAAGTAGCCCAGAGAACCCAATTCAGTCTCACTTCTATGGTGAATTATTTCTCAGGGACTGCACTGGCCCTTTCCTTTAAATCATCTTGGTCAGGGTAACCTAATTCATCCAAAGGGTTTCTTTTTCAATAAAGTTTAATTACCAAGAGACAGAATTGAGAAACCCTTGACCTTGTAGGCAAATTTGCACTACTACAGTCCTAAAATAGCCAAGTTCTTTGGTGAGGGGCACCATGACAACATACACTTAAACCTAGTTTACACTGTGTCATCAGAATGGCCTGATATACAGTTCCTCATGAAAATGGGAGAACATTCTTGCCTTGCAACAGGGGGTATTCACATAGTTATTTCTAGGGCAAAGGGATACTTCTCCAAAATGAATTGATGTTTCCATTTTTAGACAGAAAAAAATAATGACTTTTAAGTGATAAAATGTGGTGCACCCCCCCCAAAAAAATTCTTCTCCACAGGTGCCTTTTTTTTGTTTTAACCAACGAATGAATAAAAACCAATTTTTTAAAAACAAAACAAAAGCATATATATATATATATATATATATATATATATATACTTATACATATATAAAGTCTTATTGTATTGATATATTTGACAAAGGAGTTTATTTGGTTGGTTGGAAGATAAAAGTATCACACTGAATGAGTATTTCAGAAAATTATAATGACTGGCTTTTAAGATCATTCCTAGCTGTAGGTGACTAACCTTACTTAATGAACATTTTGTGGGTCGGTGCCCACATTTCCTTTATGCCTGTTTTCTGTCCTTCACAGGACATGAAAATATTTCACAGTCACTCTATAAACAGGGAGCTAATCTGTTAATGTCAATGGAAAGTTTATTAGTGTGTAAGTTATATAGCCTACATCCACACATATGTCATATCATGTGACAAGCCACCGTTTGTTATACAACCTTCCATGCTCAGACATATGTCGATTAATAGAGCAGAGGACAAATATATCAAAAATGAATTTTGTGAAAGGTTATTTTCTGAGACAAGTAAATTGTTAAATTACTTAAATAAATATGTAAAGTAAGCATGCTTACAGATTTGCTTGCCTCTCACAGTGAGCGTTGGAATAATAGCTTACTTATCATAAGTAATGATTTCACACTATATTAAATTGAATATTTTCCATGATTACAATTCAGTTAAGAAAATAGATAAACTATTAGATTTATAACTTCTGGAGCTAAGTGACACAGTAAACAAGGTCAGAAAAATAATATATTTCTGTACTTGTAAAAGAAAACTTTTGTTCTTTAGATACCATGTTAGGACGGTAAACTGAAACCAGTCCCCTGCTTGCATAAAAGTTTAAGGACACACTTCTGACATATTGATTTTTACTCCGGTGTTTTTTTTACGCAGTAAATTTTGTTAATGTGGAACCTGAGGCGCATTAGTCTATTTTTCCCCCTTAAAAAATAACAGCATTCTACTAGCACCTTTCAAAATAAATACCTGTTTTTAATGGAATAAATAAATAAAAGAAGTAAAATAAAATTACATGTTGAATTTGTTAAAACTGAGGAAATACTTAAAATATTTAAGTCTTTCATGAAAAATGCCACTTAATTCTAAATTAGTATAAGTATGTAACAAATGCTATTAGGGCTTTATTAATTGGTTTCCTTCGTTGTTGTTGTTGAAGCCTTTCAACTTCCATAAAAACTGTGAAGTACTTTAAAGTACATTGAATAAATATAATTGAATAAATGTCACGAGTAAAATATGGAGAGTAAAATTAAGTAACTTAAGTAAGAAAACGTAACAATAAGTCTTTTCTTAGGAAATGCCTACATTTCCTTATGATGAATTACAATGAATTAACTATTCATTTTGAATGACTGGCTACAATACCAGTCATAATAAGATTTACATTTAAAATTTTAGATTTAACATGTTTTCTACGTATATGTAACAATCTCTTTTTAAAAAAAATTTGAATGGGAAATATGATTGAATATACATATCTGCTTTTTTATTTTCCTTTGGAAAATATTATCTTGATGATAAGTATTGCTTTCTTCTAGGTAAACACATACACACACACACACACACACATACACACACAGCGTCAACTAAAATGAGTTAGTAAGTGTGGAGTTTATGCAGATAAAAAAAGGAAAAGTGAACACTAAGTGTACCCAAAATATTTGTGAAGCATACTACTATATTATCCAAATTATTTGTCATAAATATTAAATATAAATCAGTTTACGTTATGTATCTCTTATACTCAAGATTTGGTTGGCTTCTAGTTTACCAGTCCTTTGTTGTAAATTTTAAATGATAAAGGACAATATTTAAAAAGAAATAGTAATTATATTTGGAAATATTGTTTTGTATAAGATAATGTAAATGTGAAATGATAGAACATTCTTTTAAGGTGGTTTTGTAAAACTTTGTAAAAAATACAATGTGCAAATGTTAATTTTTAAATTAGTGTTTATTTTTTAAATGACTTGGGCATATGGATCTATATGCATATGTCTCTCTATAAAATATGGAGGTATATACCTCTCTATTTGGGTAAGAAGAAACAGATGTATACAGTAAATTGTATACAGTCCAGTTAGTTCAAGAAACAGTAAGATTTGTACTAAAATAGGAAGAATTATAGCAGTAGTCATACACCAAATGCAGAAGTAAAGGAAGTTTGAAGCCTGTTGACCACCCTTAGAAGAGTTTTGTTTGGATTTCATCCCCGTTTTCCAGGTGATGAATCCTTTGGATACCTATAATAATTATAATGTAGTCATGAATTTGTCTTCAAATGAGATTTTGTGCCCTGGGACAAAGGTTTAATTGACATGGGGAAGAGGTTCATGTACAAGACAGGCAGATGGAAAGTGTCGGAGAAGGGAAAAACATGATCCTATACCTCTATGTCATATATAAAGGTGGATTTCCTTGATAATTTTGAATTTCGACAGACATGGGTTTTCAAATAATGGAGTGAATGCAGTTGCCTTTGGGTTTATTCAAATACCAGTTGAATACCTCTGTAGTAACTGGAAACAATACAGCTGATAGAATTTGATTTTGTGCTGTATATTTGAGGCTTTCTACAGTCATAGGGCTAGGCTTCCAACTAACAACCAGGGGCAATTTGAAGGGAATTTTTTTTTTTTTTGCTCCCATTTGCTTCATAATATATTTTGGTCAGGATTTTATCTTCACCACTTCACTCACTGTGTCTTGGAAGAATTCCTCAATAAGTTCCTAATTATGGGCTCATTAGATTATTCCGCTTTATTCATTTCTCACTAATATTTCTATTATGAACTTTCTTTTTCTTATTGTTTCCTCTACCTTGGCGTTTGAAAAGCTATTCTCACTGGGTCTTCACTGATGTTTTGGTCCTCTCATTCTATATGACAACTTAATCACAAACTCTGCATCCTCATTCCAAAGTATTCTTTTCTGAAGTCTAATAAAATGGATCCAACATCAGTGGCTCAGAAATATCAAGAAGTTGTTATATCCCATATTGTACTCACTAGCAGTAGCAACAGAGCTCCTCTCCTTGCTCAGTAGTCTTCATCAGAAGGAGTGTCATCTTCATCATCATATGTCAAAGAAGCCAAAAACTGGGACTCATCCTAGACACTTCTCATTCTTATTTCTCCTACATCAACTTAGTCACTTGTTTCCACACTGTTACTTTTATAACCTTTTTCAAAACTCAGCTCTGACATCTATTTTCTTCCTCTCACATGGGTTATTGTAGTAGATTCCTAATTGTCCCCGTGCCTAAAAAATCAATTCTTTACTACTTTATACCCTAAACATACCTGTAATGCATCATTAAACATCCTTAAACACAGTGAATACATAAATTTACTGATTTTCGTAGGTAAACATTGTATTTATCTTTGTAAGCATTGTAGTGCATAATACACCAAAACTGCTCAATGTCTGATAACTAAATTTAAATATTCTGAATTCTTCAAAGCTACAGTTGGTATCTAGACCCAGATATATTTATTTATACATGTGGCAGCCATGAAAAAATGCCTCTCAATCTCTGTCTGCAGAGAGTATGGTTGACTGATGGCTCCAGCTGTTACACTCTGTAATTCATCACTGTTCACACGGAGGCCACACTTCTCACAGATTTCAGCCCATGACTCCTCATGGCAGGAATATTAAGTTAGCCCTGTTCTTGAGAGACATAGGACTCAACTGAGGAGTGATATTGGCTCAGGAATGGACTTGCTGAACACTCTTAGACCTGATTTGCCTTCTAAGAGACTTCCACTCAAACTTTCTTCCTTCTCTCTTGTCTTTATCTGGGGTCAGATCAGCATCATAGACTAGCAGCTCTCTCAGCCTTTCCTTGTTCCTTTCCCTTTTCCTTGTTAGGCATTGACCTTAATAAATCACATGCATGGCTTATTCAGTCTAGGTGTCTGCTTCAGAGAGCATCAAGACTAAAACAAGTGGTACCAGAAGTGTTCCAAGAATACAGGTGGTAAGATGGGGAATCTGGGACTGGCTCTAAACCATGCATCAGAGTTGAGGTACAATTGTTAGGTAAGGTGCTGAGTGCCCTAATACAAGATAGTGACTCAGCTGCTAAATATTTTGTTGGCTGTTACCTTGGAAAATTTCCAGCGGTGGGGAATGCTGCAGCAGATGTGATGATTCAGGCATTCAAAAATATGGGGGGCAGAGAGCAGATGGGAGGACAGTGCCTATAAAGAAAAGAGAACTAGTTGGTTACTGCTAGGTTGTATTGATGTCAACAGAGCAATATTAAGAGACTAAGGGCAAGAAGTAAATAGCTAAGAGGCCAGAAGGTCTTTAAAAAGAGCTTATCTCTAGAAAAGTGGAAAAACAGACTGAAGTTGAGCAGCACGCTGTAGACCTATTTATTAAAATTGGAGATCTCCTCAGACATTTAGATGCTCAGCGCTTGCAGATCTGTTATGGGAAAAATCCAGATCTTGAACTATGGGGCAGGGGCATGTGTATGGATATACCTGTATATGTTGATTTTCTGGACTTCCAGAGGTTGCCTACCTTTCCTAGTAAGAGCTAGCACTGTGTTCTGCTGGAAGTTGCTGCAGAAGAAGAGAAGGCGCTGCTCCACAAGGCAAGAGGTTTTCTCCTCAGGAGCTACCCCTATATCCTTTTCTGATTGCCAGAATAATGATAGCAATAAATCCCAGGAAATCCTGCCTTGGAACGCACTGAACCTAACATAGGAAAGAGACCATAAACCAAAAGAGTTGCAAGAAATAGTCATCATGTTTGGACTGGAGCCAGGGGGGTTCCTAGGATTTACTCCTAGGGTTCTTGATCAAGGAGGCCAAAATGTAAGAGTAAGCAAGCAACTACTTATTGAACTGGGGACTCTTTCCCAGGACATAGTTATTATCTTAGGAGAGACCTCAAAGTATTAGAAAAAAATTGCTACTGAGGAGGCCCTTAGAAACCTGGGAAAGTTAAATCGTGAGCACTAAAGTGGGGGCGGCGGGAATGTTTGCATTGCCCTAGGAGATGGTATAGAAGAAGGAGGTTAAGAGAAGTGGGCATACTGGAATGGATATATTATATAAGGTCAGGATACCCATCAGAGATTTATATTCCATGAGAGAGCCCAGAAGAACCATTCACCAAGAATATGAGGTAAGAGGGGCATCAACAGTACTCTGCAGAACAGGGCTGACATAGAAGAGGCAGCTGCAGAGTTGGATGATAGGGCTCAAAATTAACAGGTCAGAATTCAGCACTTAACTGCCAGGAGGTTGCAATTACTGTTATGACTGACAAGGTCAAAAGGAAAGATAAAGCACTTAACCAACAAAGATTTGTGAAGATGGTTAAAGGTGTGCAGCTTTCCTTAAGAGCAAAATAGAGTAGCAACCCCCAAGGATGATGCTTAATTTGTCACCAAGTGGCCTGTTGGTCTCCTTGAGCAATAGTGCGTGCAATATCCACAGATCAACATTGATCTCTGTTCTGACAGGTAGAACATTCATAGACAGAGTAGTTAGACCTGCCTTGGTATATGGGAGCTCTTACTGTTGGGCCCATATTTAACTTAAGTCTTGGCCATCAGGGTTGTTTAGCTCATGGATCAATAGTGTTGTTTTAGTGTATTGATATAGGACAGATGTATTTTTAAAAATTCATGGATTTATATTGATATTTCAAATTTATATTTAGTACTATAGGATGTTTACAAAATTTCCTTGATTTTAAACTTTAATTTCTTTGTTCTCTTGTACTGAAAATCTAGTAAGTAAGCATAACTACTTATTTGTTTTATTTATCTATACACAAATTTTCATATATACAGTTTCAAAGTAATAATGACAGTATTGTTTTGAACAATAAGAAAGCAGAATAAATTTTAAGATTTATTTGAAGTTTTATTTGATTATAAATATATTCAGCTAAGAATAAAATGTAGGAATACAGTGTTCTGAAGACACTGGAAATAATTCCTTCTCTAGTGTGACTAAGTAAACAACTTGATGTATAGTTAGATTTATTTGTTTTGATTTCCTTTCAATTTTTAGAAATTTTCTTTTTTCTTATTGATTTGATCCTGAATGAATTCATAAACTATAGTCACTATGGTTCTTTACCTAAAATTTCTCACATCTGTTGACTTTTAATAAACTATTTGATTGAATTATAAACATACATTACAGGAAAATACATAGGTTATATGTATACCTCAAAACCATGGGAGTATATGACCATGCAAGCACCACCCAGGCTAAAAGCAGAAAAATGCAATATTAGAAGTAACCCAGAAATAGCCTTAGTGTGCCTCCCAAATACCCCTGCCTCTTTCCCAACATTTTTTATGATCATTTATTGCCTATTTTTGATATTTATAATGAGATTTGAACACATAGTAAGACATCATGTTGTTGCAGCATATATTTATTTTTTAAAATTTACTTTGCTGATAGTATTGTATTTTTAAAATATTTCATTATTCCTGTATCCATTCTATTGTTGATAGATTATATTCAGTTTTTGGATGTTCATGTCTTTCAAATGTCTTTTGCTGAAATATGTATGCATATCTTCAAATTTCGAAGATAAATCTTAATGTATTACCAAATAATTTATACCAGTTTTACAACTACCCCAGCAAGCTATGAGGATTCTTATTTCTTCACTTTCTTGCCAATGTTTCAGATTGGCAGTCTATTTTCAATTTTAGTATTTCTGCCTTATTTATGGTATTATTATCTCATTGAGGTTTTAATTTATATTCCCCTGGTGACTAAAGTAATGGAGAAACTTTTCATATATTACCTAGCAAATTGTACATTCTTCTTTTTGAAGTGTCTGTCTAAACCTTTTCTCTGTTAAGTTTTCTGCCTTTTCTAATTAATTTATAGGTATTCTTTATACCTCCTTGATGAGACACTTATGGCCTATCTGTGCTATAAATACCTTCTCTACTCTATGATTTTGACAGCACACAACAGAAGTCCAGAAACAGACATCCATATACACGGTCATTTGATTTATGACAAAGAACTGTGAAAAAGAGCTGAATTTTCAATAAATAGTGCTGAATCTTTTGGATTCTGTAAGGAAAAAAAAAAGTGAAACTTGATGCTTATATCACCCCACAAACAAAAATTAAATCCAGGTATAAAAGGTAAAACAAAAACATTTCTAGAAGATAACACAGGAGAATATCTGCATAACTTTGGAGTAAGAATTGGTTACTTAAATCAGATGAAGAAAACACTATCATAAAGGGAAAGATTGACACACGTGACTATACTAAAATCAAAAATGCTATTCACCATTTAAATGAGTAAGAAGCCAAAAATTGACAAGGTTCAAATTTCAATAAACATTTTATTCTACTGATATTATATGTCCTACTTCTTCCCCCAAATATGTATTTCTTGCTCAACATTTTTCTTTCATTGTTCATGATTCTTCTTTCTTCTTTTATTATATAAAATATACTTTTTATCATCTCTTGATATTTCTCTATTTTTTACATTCTTGGGGGGGCTATGATCCTTCCATATATTTGTTTTTGGAAAACCTTTAAAGAGTTCAGTAATCCTTGATCACTGTAATTTTTGTTCATAACTATATCTTAAGCAAGAAATTATTTTTCTGTTTCTATATTATAGAAAAATTTCTACAAGAAAAGTATTAATTCCCTGTGTGCTACCAAGATCCCCAGTTTCCTCCGGCTGTAAACTTTTAACCTGGATTCTCATCTTCTACTTACGAAAACGGCCTTTGAACTTTATACTCTTGTGGCATGTGGATTGCGGTTTTCTTTCCTGATAAGAGAATCCCCTCACCAAAGCAAAGTCTCACCACAGACAGTATATCAGTTTGCTAGGGCTGCCATAACAAAGTACAACAGATTGGGTGTTTTAAACAACAGAAATTTATTTTCTCACAGTTCTGGAGGCTAGAGGTCAGATGTTAAGGTACTCTCAGGGGTGGTTTATTCTGAGGCCTGTCTCCTTGACTTGTAGATGACCACTTCATGTTCACATGATATTCTCTCTTTATTTGTGTCCAAATTTCCTCTTCTTCGAAGGACAACTATCATACTGGATTAGGGCCCACCCTACTGACCTCATTTTAACTCAGTTACTATTTTAAAGACTCTATCTCTAAATATGGTCACATTCTGAGGAACTAGGGGTTAGGCTTTTAACATATACATTTTGGGGGACAAAACTCAGCCCAGGACAGATGGGATGTTTTATTAACTTGAACATACCTTTTATTGAGACTGTCCTTCCAGGATCTTATATATATTATATATACAGGAATCAGATGCCTGTCACTGCCTCACACACCCAATACCTCATCACCATTTGTGACATAACATTAAAATAATATCCTTAATTTTAAAGGTATATATCTCTTCCTGAAATGCCTCACCTTGCTAGATAACTACTCTGGATTTAAAACATTCTTTCATTTATGTCGTGTGATTTTTCAGTTTATTTCTCTTGAGAAGGTTTCAAACATGATGCAGCAATTTTGTATTTTCATTTGATAAGATGCATATATCTGCTCAGTCTAACATGTTGGTTGGTAGAAACAAAAGAGAGTACATCACTGTTGGAAACCATTTGGAAATATATGTCAACATTGTTGTTAATGTATTAAATGACAAACACTAGTTCCAAAATAATATATTTAAGATCGATCTATCTATCTATCATCTACCTACATATCTACTTAAGTAAAGAGGGAGAGAGTTTTTAAAAGGAATGATAGAAAGACACTTTTATACTCTAAGGGTTAATTGTGGTTAAATCGGGGAGGCTAATGGTGATGTAAAATTAAGGGGATATAAAATTTCCCCTTGTCTGAATGACTCCTTTGAACCCACTTTTTAACTCTTCACAGTGAACATCTGCAGTCTGAGTATATTTACACTGGACTTTTGTTTCTAAAATAAACTTGAATTATTTTGTCAGGATTTGCAACACTTTACAAAAATGTCCATAAACCCAGTAATTCTATGTCTAATAATATATCATGAGGTAGCAAAAGGAAAACTGTATAAACAAATTCATTCCAGCTACAAAATATTTGAAAAATCCAACTGTCTGACCAGTAGATTACCTATGAATAGTTTATATATAGTTGTGTAAATGCTATGTAATTGATAAAATATTGATTATTTGTAAATTGTAATAGTGTGGATACAAAATTATGTAAAAAAAGGAGGCCACTATAATGTGTATGTGTAAATGTTTGTGTACTTACACACATACATATATTTGTGCACACACACATGCTAAGTAAAATTGTCACTTGCCATCTACCTCTACAAGGATTAGGTCACTAGCCATTGCAGTCACTGACCTTCAATGACCTTCAACACTCCGAAGAGTTCAGGGTGGAGATCAGGAAGGACGCACTCTCGCACTCTGTGCTCTGGGAAAAACTGATAGAACAGAACCTCAAATAATTAGATATTTTAAGGAGGAGATTTATGAGCCCGATTTCTTGCATCTTCTCATATCTAGAAAAGTACTAAAATCAGTAATGGAGACATATGCTCATATGCCTCAATTTGATGTGACTGTTTATTCCTTTAAAATAAAATAGACTATACGTGTATGTTATAAACTAAATGGAATAGTTTTTCCTATCTATTCAACAGATAAATTACAAATAGGTGCATAGTTTTGGCAGCATGTGATAAAAATCTATTGAATTTATGTTTTAAACAAAGTTAAGAACAGTTTAACTTAAATAGGACTAACTACGCTATGGAAACAGAACTAACCAGGCAAAGCAGAGGTATATGACATATTTGACCTCTCTAACAAAACAGTTATGAATACTAGTGGAATTTGTCTCTATGGACAAAAATAATTTACCTTTGTTATTTAATATTACCTATAAAATGGTGAATAGGACATCAGAATTACCACTGATGGAACCAATGTTTTATACATTCTATTTTAAAACCATTGGTCAAAGTAAATCTAAGCAGAATGTGCAGTGGGGGGAAAAAGTCATGGAGCAGAGAAAAATGTGATAACTTGCTGCTTGGGGCTTTGTGTTTTTGCCCTGAAGTTTGTAGCCTCTTCGCTCCTGCTGCATCATTCAGCAGAGAAGCCACTTCCTGAATATATTTAATGATATTCTAAAATAACACTTTTCTAGGAATCCAAAATGCCCCTGACAGCAAGAGGTAACCAAACATTCAGTCAGCTAAGATTCAATTTTAGATCTTCATGGAACACTATGACACATTATTTAAGAAAAAAAAATCCTTTATGCATTGCTGATATTCAGCCAGCAAGCAAGACTACATCCATATTGGTTTTTAAAATATTGAAATATTTTCGCCCTTTTGATAAATAGGTAGTGCCTCCCATTCCCAAACCCACACATTCTGACTGTGCCATCATTACACTAAGGGTCTTGGGTTCTCTGCTAGTATCCTCTGTACCACCCCACAGTTCAGCAATCAGATTGTTAATCCTGGGTACAGAAAGGTCTTCCTGGCCCATATTTCAGCACCATGCTGAATGTCTATCCTCATTTATTAGTGACCATGTTGTGCTGGAGGTTGAAAATTCTGAATTTCAGCCCTTCTTATATGTAGTTATGTAACAGTTTAAAATATGTTATGCATACTTCAAGGTTACTTAATATTTCTTCTTTTCATTTTTTAAAAAAGTTTTTCAGTGACTGTGTGTATCTCCAAGTTCTATCTGCTACAAGAGGTTTTCACATTTGACCTCTACTCCCCTGTGAGTTCCCCCTTTGTAATGAGCGTATGTACCATAGTCCCATTTAACTGTCTATGATAAACATCTAGCAATTTCTAGGCTGCCATAACTTACTTGAAGCAAAAGGGTTCAGCCTGGAGGACGACAGTTGGCCACTGGGGTTCAGAAACACATTCTGCCATTAATTGACTAAGAACTGAGGTAGCTGGAGGGTAAGTACAGTTTCACAGAATTTCAGCATTAGGAACACTTGGCCTTTCCTCCCTGCAATATGCCACTTCTCCAGCCCACTTGTCTGCCCGGATAGCTTTCAGTCTGGGTCCTTGTCAACCAGGAACCTGATTATTCCTGAGGAGTCTCCATCCTGATCTTTACTCACCAATACAGAGCCTACTTCTTATCTGATACTGCCAGCACTGCTTTCCATTTTCTTTGACGATAATTTGAGCTGAATGATGCCCTCTTCTTAAAAAAAATTAAGATAGAAAAATATGATTTTGATAGTGAAAATTATTGATGATACTTATGAACTGTGATTCAGCAACCCAGTTATACAAGGCAGTTTAAATATCCAAATAAAGGAAAAAGAGCAAAAATAATTTTTGATATTGTGAAGTTAGGCTTTCACATATCTGGGAAGTGCTAATCAGGGGAGAGATGAAAAGAACATAGGCCTACATGCTCAATATATGTTCTGAATGGATTAATTAATTCATGATACCATGGATAACTGTACACATGTTGGAATGCTAAAACTGCTATAAATGCATAATATACCATTGAAAACCATATTTAATATACCCTCATTGCACATTTCAGGGTTATCCCTTTTGTAAAAATCCATCTCTGACTTTTAGATGAATGCTGAAGGGAAGACTGATTTGCTTATATACACATATGTCATAACATGCCTTTTTCTAAAGCCGTAACATAGATCAGAGGGAGAAAAATGTCACAGCTTAATGATTAGTAAAGAAGACCCTGTTCTGTTTTTATTCAAACTATTAAAATAGAACATAAACTGAAAATATGTTATTATATAAATTATTTGTTGATTTGATACACTTGTAACTCATGAAAGGAAACATTGAAAGTATAATTATCAATAAGTAAGCAAGAATATGTGGAGAATGTGGAAATCCAAGAAAATTATATGATGTCATAATTGGAGATATCTCATTCAAATCAAATATGTTCCCATCATTGTAGTATTTTGTTTTTAAGTTTCTCTTGATAACAGTGTGTTAATCTAGAGCTACAGATGAATATTCATATACTCTGGACATTGGAAAATAATGGTTAGGTAGAGAAAAAATTAGATGCTTCCATTAATGTGCCTTGGTGTGACGTGATTAAAGCCCAGTATCCATAGTATAATATGAGGAGCCCTTTACCTACTGTTACTCTGTATAGAGTTTTTGAGGTATTATACACAGATGAAATGAAACAAGAAAGCTTTCACCCCCACAGAATATTTATCACTAGCTAAGAAGTAATTTTAAAATGCTGGTGTAGAAGTTTGATCCAATTTGGAGGAGACACTTTAGGTAAAGTAATGCTGAATCACAGCCAAAGACAAAGAAACCCATAAGAGTCACGTTCTCTCATTTCACCCACCTGACTATGTCACCTCTGCAACCTGACCAGAAAATGTATTTGAAATACAAAGCGTGCATAAGTATTTATTTCCATGATTCAGGTACAACCAGTGTAGACACAAGGCCTGTCCTGAGTGTAGATATTTGGGCAAAGAAACCTGCTTGCCTTAAGGCAAGTCTTACATAGGGCCGTGGGAGAAAAAAAAAGGGAAATATACCACATATAAAAGCTTTCAAATATTTAATGGCTTTAAAAACTCTTTCCACCAAGACTATGGTCAAGTTCAAAGTTCTTGAACTTGGAAATCCAGATCAACCTTATTCTTAAAGTGTGAGGTTCAGAGAGATTTAGCAGTAGGAGTAGGGATGGTGGTTTAATGACACATGCTATAACAATTTCTGACTAGTTGATTGGTATTGATGATTAAAATTAGAAACATAGGTTGCAGTCAGATGATTAAGCATCATAAATTCTAGAATATGTAGTTGAATTTCAGCCTATTGGTAATAGAAAGTGACTGAATGACTTTGAGCAGAGGAGTTAAGTGATAAAAGGGGTAATTCATAAAAATTAATCTAAAGGAAATTTGTTAGTTGAATTGGAGTGGGGAAGACACTGAGAATGAGAAGGATGTTCATCTTGAACTCTTAGGATTTTTTAACTCTTTTCTTTTTGAGCTTATTGTACATATTTTTGTTTGTTTCTTTGCAAATTTATCCAGAAATAAGTTTGTCTGGTTTGTCTCATTATGTTAGTTCAACTTTCTATATAACTAAATAACTAAGCCCAATTTAATGCTCATTTATCATCTTTGATTTTAATTACTGCCTGGCTTATTTAACAATGTCACAAATGTTTGTCTAAACAGCATAGAAAATACCCCTTAATCTTTTGACTTACATTCTTATATCACAAACATGTTTCCCTATTTCTTTATTAAGAAAGCTATCTATTTACATAGTAGACAGTAACTAAAAAGCTAAATGAAACTGACAAAGTAGTGGAAAAGTAACCACTAATAAGTTACTATAAGAATAAACCAGTCCAGATTGAACTCTTAACAGTTCTTTAAAGGGAAATATAAGGGAAAAAATTGTACATATTTGAATTTGTCATTCAAAAATATTCCATAAATATGGTAACTTATTTAATATATGGCCTCAATTTATTTTATTGGTAACAATCGTCCAGATGATTACTATAAAATAAGTAGAAAATTCAACCAAGCCAAAATAGAAAGCTATAAATTATACAGGTCCACCAACCAGATGTGGCTTGGTATTTGTAGTATATTTTCATCTATGACTACATCTATGTCAAGACATGTTGATGTTGTCTAAAATGAGGAATATGAGTGTATATACAATCAAAAAGCCAAATTCTATATATTTTTAAAATCTTTAAAACATGAAATTACTACATGAACATATCATATGTAATAGATATATGTCTGCAACATGAATTTTAGTTCCTGAAATTTTTATTCATATGAATCCCAGCCAACTTACTTGAGTTATCCTCTAATATTAGATGTTTACACTATATTCTTCTATTTATAAATCATAATAAATAGCATATTGTAGCCTTGTCTTATAGCAGAACTTTTACTCATATACTTAATTATTTGTTATTGCTAGATCCCTAGAACTAGATTTTCAAGGTCAAAGGGAATGTGATATATAAATATAGTTTCACAAGTTGCCTATTGTCCATCTTTATTTTGATGTTATTTTGCTTGGTATTTCCCTCCTCTTCTCTCCCAATGCTTATTCATTCCTCATCTCTCAAGTTAAAAGCTACTTTAACTGAAAGGCCTGCCCTGAACAACTTTTGAACGGTATATTGAATTTGTTATATTTATTATAACAAACTTTAATGTTTTTTTCATAACACTCCTCACAGTGTTTAAGTATACAATTGTATGTGCTCTTAATTTGATTAATTTTTCTTTCTCTAATTAGCATGTAACCTTTTAGAGAGTGGGAAATCAGTTATCTTTGATTTTGTTACTCAACAAATAACCAGTGTAGGAAATATTGTAGGTCTTCAACAAGTATCTATTGAATAACTTCATGGCTGAGTTTATGCAAGGGGGAGATCTGCTAAGAGATAACATTATTATAACCACTGTACTGGAGTTCAGGAATAGGACACCAGATCCTTGGAGAGCTATGTCTTAAAAAGAGAACAGGAGAACCTTGCCTTGGAAACTCTGGGGGGCTTTTAAATACAACAGACACTTACTAGTCTTCACCTTACATGACCTTTTTATGCCATGTGACAGTGCTGATTTTTCACTTCTTAAAAATCTTTCCTTCCTTGGCTTCTCTAATTCATTATTTTATAATTTTCTCCAAATTTTTCATCTTGGATGAGCTTCTTTTAATATAATTATAAATGATAGGTAGATAGAAGAGACAGTCATTATTTAAGCTCCCAGATCACATATACTTCAAAGTAATCAAACACTGATGCAAAAGAAATAAAAAGGCACAAAATTCAGACAGAATACTTTGTGCTAAAATAGAATATTTTAAATACTTACATTTTAAAAAGGAGTTCCCAAGACTGAAAAAAAAATTATTGTTGAAATGTATGGAGTTATCAGCAGTATATGTAATATTAAAATAATGTATTTTATTTTATTGTAATGTTAAAATATTATTACATTATTTTAATGTAATATTAAAATAATATTAAAATAGTGTGAGCAGTGCAAGAATTTTTTTTTTCAGATTACTAATTTAACTTTTTCTAGAGTGCTCCAGTGAAAATTCTTTGAAATCTAGGAAGCTGAATCAATGTACCTATTTAAAGTTAAGAACTTAAAGTCCAATTTACTAATAGTAGCTGCAGGAATGGTAGTGCTGGGAAGAAGTTTTTGGCCATTTCTGGCTTGAGCAGGAAGCAATGTTGTGACGAACCCAGCTTCCATTCTTTGCCTGGGAGTTTCTCTTGCCAGTTGTTCACCAGGAAAGTAATTTTACAACACCCTTCACCCAGCAGTATCCAATCAATTATAGGTGGGAGTTGGCTTATGAATACCCCAGCTCCCTCACTCCTCAGGGAATCACTCACTGAGTAGTATATTCTACTGTGGCTCTCCGAGTTTCCCCATCAGATTAAGATAAAGTCACACAGAATAAAGACGCAGACCTACTAGATAATGGACTTGAGGACACGGGGAGGGGGAAGGGTAAACTGGGACAAAGTGAGAGAGTGGCATGTACATATATACACTACCAAATGTAAAAGCGATAGCTAGTGCGAAGCAGCTGTATAGCATAGGGAGATCAGCTTGGTGCTTTGTGACCACCTAGAGGGGTGGGATAGGGAGGGTGGGAGGGAGGGAGACGCAAGAGGGAGAGATATGGGGATATATGTATATGTATACCTGATTCACTTTGTTATAAAGCAGAAACTAACACACCATTGTAAAGCAATTATACTCCAATAAAGATGTTAAAAAAAATAAAGTCACACAAAATTGTAGTTGTGACAACAGAACATAACTTTTATAAACTACATTCTCTTGATGTCTCTTTTCCCTACTCCTAGGGTCAGGTTTCCTTCACCAGCAAAATAATTGAATTTCATGCAGATCCATACCTCAAGGTCTGCTTCTGAACTAAACTATGAACAAAGATAAAATTTCCAGTGGAGGTGGGATGGGAGCATTCCAGCATGTGTTTATGATGTTTCTGCCATTCCTCTTTCCCTTCTAAGAAGAGACACCTGGGAATGAGTAACAATATTAATTGTTTAATTCACAATTTAGTAGTCCTAAGCCCTCTTTTCCAGTAGAGCTATTTATTAGAATATATTACACATGTTTAAATATTGAGTAATTTATTAAATTATTTAAAAAGGGATTTTTTTTAAACAAATGATCTTAGATTACTTCTGTGCATCTCCTTAGCTTTTGTTATTAGTTTCAGAGCATAAAATGTGCCCTCCATGAAATGTTCTTCAGTGACTCTAATAAGACAAGATACTAGGTAGCCAGGCTATGGAATGCTTATTAAAAGAAGTCTTACTTATCGTATTATACACAGAATTATTTAATCATACTTGTTGTCATTAGACCTTACTGAATTTTAACCTCACACATTCATGTGGATGGAGCAATACTTAAACGTGTGTTTTAGAATTTTTTCAGAATCTTTGGAGTCATATTTGAGAGACATAAAGAAAATACAGTATTTATTATTTCTGGCCACTTACACTATGAATAATATATAAAAATTTGAATATACTTATTTAAAATAAATTTGAATTTATTAATTAAAGATGAATTGATTCAATGTGTTAAATAATAATATCCATCTTCTAGAACTCTCATAAATATACTGTGTATATTTTCAACTGTATTGGGCTTATAGAAAAGTAACTAATAATGAAACTCTGAGATCAGATTCTATACGTAGTCTATTTTATAATTTATATTTAAAATGTCTTAAAGTAAAAGGAAACTATAAAGACAATCTAATCTAGAATATGCTTATTCTAATTTCCAAAAGGGAATGAACTGATTAGAGTCACCTTTCTCATGACTGAATGACACCTAACACAGCAGAAATATTCCTCCTGGTAAGCAGGACTATGGATTTCGATTTTTAGGTCCTGCTCAATAGAAGACCATACATGTTTTCAAATTAATCATCAAATATAAGTGGCACTCATTATTAAAAACAGTAATTAAGGATTAGGTCCTTAATTATGATATGGGGATCCACAAACCCAGAGTCAGAACCTGGTACTTAATGTAAATAAAAATTGCACTAGCCGTTTGTTAAAAACAGCAAAGAAAACTTTATCGAGACTATTGAAATAGGGGTCAACATTTGTTTTAAACATTTGTGAGCTAATGGAAAAGTACTGGAGGACTTGGTTGGGGCATGGTGAGTGTGATTAGGTCATCCTGTTTGTAAATTGTAGCTTATCAAAGTTAGGATCCTACCCTCTCCAGGGACCGGGAGAAGGAGGCATTATCTTTCTTGTTGATTGCATTTCAGAGGGATGGCTCCCAGGTACAGTAGAAAGACATTTCTGGGTTGCAGGAGATTTACATCTTAAAAGAAAGAATATACACATTTCTTTTTATGGCTGAGTAATATTCCATTGTATATATGTGCCACATCTTCTTTATCCATTCATCCGATGATGGACACTTAGGTTGCTTCCATGTCCTGGCTATTGTAAATAGAGCTGCAATGAACATTTTGGTACATGACTCTTTTTGAATTATGGTTTTCTCAGGGTATATGCCCAGTAGTGGGATTGCTGGGTCGTATGGTAGTTCTATTTTTAGTTTTTTAAGGAACCTCCATACTGTTCTCCATAGTGGCTGTATCAATTTACATTCCCACCAACAGTGCAGGAGGGTTCCCTTTTCTCCACAGCCTCTCCAGCATTTATTGTTTCTAGATTTTTTGATGATGGCCATTCTGACCGGTGTGAGATGATACCTCATCGTAGTTTTGATTTGCATTTCTCTAATGATTAACGATGTTGAGCATTCTTTCATGTGTCTGTTGGCAATCTGTATATCTTCTTTGGAGAAATGTCTATTTAGGTCATAAAAAGAAATGAAATGGAGGTATTTGTAATGAGGTGGATGGAGTTAGAGTCTGTCATACAGAGTGAAGTAAGTCAGAAAGAGAAAAACAAATACAGTATGCTAACACATATATATGGAATCTAAGGGGAAAAAAAAAAAAGGTCATGAAGAACCTAGTGGCAAGACGGGAATAAAGACACAGACCTACTAGAGAATGGACTTGAGGATATGGGGAGGGGGAGGGGTGAGACGTGACAGGGTGAGAGAGTGTCATGGACATATATACACTACCAAATGTAAAATAGATAGCTAGTGGGAAGCAGCCGCATAGCACAGGGAGATCAGCTCGGTGCTTTGTGACCACCTAGAGGGGTGGGATAGGGAGGGTGGGAGGGAGGGAGACGCAAGAGGAAAGAGATATGGGAACATATGTATATGTATAACTGATTCACTTTGTTATAGAGCAGAAACTAACACACCATTGTAAAGCAATTATACTTCAATAAAGATGTTTAAAAAAAAAAAAGAATATACACAGACAAGTTTTCTAAAGTTAATGCTCTCAGGAAAGGGAGGGTAGGGACATAGAATAAGATGAAGCCTGTCCAAAGTTTAGTCAAGCTGAGGGAAACTGTAAGGCCATCTTGGTCATTATCTAAGAGAATTACACCTGCTATCATTTTTCACTTTTGTAATTACACACACACACACACACACCCACACATTCTGTTGTAATCATAGAGACGACAATGTTGGTTGAAATACTACTAAGAAATTATAATATCTATATTTGTGTTTGGGGTACCAATTGTGAAATAAAATTCATATTTATGGCAAGACAAGAAAAATTTAAACATAAAAATTTTTCTCTGCCCTTTGGCCACCCCTCTCCTCCCACTGTGCATTGTGCATCTGCATTGTGCATCAACCAAACCTCTCCCATCAGCAGGAATACCTGTTCAATCATAAACAGCAACGTTCTCCCAGCACTGACAAGACAACTCCTTAAAAGATAACATTCCTTCTTGAGCTTGTAAAGGGTCACGTGACCCACAACAATGGCACTTAAATCTGGATTATGTAAATTGTCAATAATACATTATTTAATGTACAGCCCTCTGTCTCAAAAAACTTATATAAACTGTGTATTGACTTCTAATGTGCGGAACAGTTCTCAGAGCTTTCTGAGATGCTCTTCCCGGGTTATAATCTTCAAATTTGGCTTGAATAATATTTTCCAATCTTTCTTAAATCAACTGATTAATATTTTGTCGAGAAATTAATCACCAAAACTAACCACACTGGATGCTTGTTGAAATTTTTCACAAAGTTAGGTACATAGATGTGTTATCGGTAACAAGTGTTCTCAAATTTGCAAATTACTGGACTAGTTCATCAGTTTAAAAATAAGAGGTTACTACCTCTAAATTTCTTTAGCATTCTAGGCCTTCCTCCCAACCCTTAACTTTTGACTCATTATTACTTGCTCTTTAGTAGCTACCCATGGCCGAGGAATTCTCCACTGCTAAATTTTTATATTAAGTTGTTTGACTAATGAATCCAGTTACCAAAGCTGTGTGCTTTTCAGGGACACCATAAACAAAACTCCAACAAAGGACACTTACACACTACAATATAGGTTGATGCTAGAACCAATTATACACTCAGATAAAGGCTGGCAACATAATTAGCATGAAGAAAAAACACTGCATTACCGCATTCTTTCATTTTACTTAGTGTTATTAGTGGTTCTATTAAAAGAAAAGAAATGAAAGGTTATAATATTTGTTCTCATGGTAACTCTCTCTAAATATATAAAGAAAGGCAATGATTAGTCATTTTTATTCGTTTAATATCCAGTGTGTTCACTTGCCAAAGCACAAAGGCCAGAAAAGGAATTAACCTTTGCTCTTGGTTTGATAAGAATGAAACTAAAATAAGAACCACATAGCATTAATATTGTTAAATTGAAGCTGCTGAGAAGACAGATGAAGGCTTTAAAATAACCCTGATGGTTACTGGTATATCATGCTCAAAACAAAAATGCCAGCCTGTTTAGTTCAAAGATCATTAGTTCCCTTATTTGACAATTAGGGATTTTACATCTCATAATGTGAGAAATGCACTGTGTTATCTAACAGCATGTGTGACCCTCAGCTAATTAAAAGGCGCACATGAGCAGGGCAGGGTGAAGCAAGGCTGCTTCATTACAAGTGGTGGTTGTTCCCTGGAGGCAGAAACATCAAAAGATTCCTGGAAGTGGTCCAAGGCATCAGTCAAAGGCAATGTGCTTCCCAGATAGTAAGGCCACTGAGTGGGATTGCAGCACTGGGAACTGTTTAATCTGAGTGTGGCTTTTAATTTGTTTGTGAAATACACAACACAAAGATTGGTGAAATACAAGACAAATACAACACAAAGATTGGTGAAATACAAGACCTCAGAGGGAAGTGAACATGCAGACAGGAATTGAATGTGACCTTTGCAGATGACAGACCAGACTTGCTTGGGGAGAAGGGCATGTTTTTAATATCTGTATGTTCTGTCACTTTTTAAAGTGGAGAGTGACAGATTGACAAAAAAAGAGGAACAGGAGAGTATGGAGGCTCCCCTAATGCTGTTGTTCTATTTCATGGCCCCCTCACTTCCTGGGCAAGTACTGTATTTCTACCCCTATGTTATATTCTAGCTGGAAGCCAAGCATTCAAGGAGAAGAAAGATAATGGATTTGACGAGACTGGGGCTATAAAGAGCCAGACAGGCAGCCTAAAAACTCTTGTGATAATTCCAGTTCTAGGAATCTCTCTGACAGAAGTAATCTACCTATGCACAAAGATAAACACTTCAGCATTATTTGAAAAGGTAAGCATTGTAATTTTAGAAATTTCTCAATAGGAGAAAGGAAGTTACATATATAACATCCACATAATATATAATATAATAATTATTAATTATTTATATATCATATATAATTAGTATACTGTATAGCATACATTTATAATGATGTATAAGTAATATATAATATTATAATTGCTAATATATATAGTAAGGAAATATATAAATTCTGTTCCTTTTTATAATATGTGTAATACAACATAAATATATATACAATGTAATTTATAATATAAATTACAAACAAATATGCATACACACAAAGAAATATACTACAACATACACTGATACATGAAAAAGGAGAAAAAGTGATATTGAGAAAGCTTGTATACTTATGCATGTAGCTATATTATAATGTTCCATAGGGATACATATGCATGGAATGGAGTGATGAAGGCAGAGAGGTAGATATTTTATATGCACTATAATTTAGATTTTCAAAGATAGATTAAATTTGTAAATTTGGAAGAAGGTACAAAAGGAAAAAACAAAACAAAACTATGGCTTTGCCTCCTCTGGAGAGTAAATACTTAAAGGTCCTGATCATTTCTTAAATTTCCCAATAAAATGTAATTCTCCTCTCTCATTCACCCATTTCATTTTATTCTTTTTTCAGTTGAGCGATCTCCAGAATTTTCTTTGAATTATAGTTTTTATCAAGAAGTATAGTTAGTCCCAGCTGACCTAAAGTCAATAAAACATTCTGTTTAAATGTTTTTTTTAAAAAGAAGAATAGTTAGATGGTTAAAATTAAAAGTTGGTTTAAGTGTATAATTCCTAATAAAAAGATGCACATTTAATTTCTTTTATAAATGTACACAAATATTCCATTCTCTTAATGTTGGCCAGACTTTATTTTGAGCATTGGGGCCCATACTCAGTGGAGGTCTATTGTACAGTCAGATGACTTTTTAGCAACCAGTTTCATTTTTTCAAAGTGGCGAGAAAATTTTGATACATTTAAAAAATAATTTGGCCTCGTAATCCTTCAAGAGTTTCATAACTCTTTCCGTCAATCACATCTTATATTTGTCTAATACTATTTTGACAGTAATTATGTTGACTTACTTTTATTAGTTCCAAAGAACTCAATTTTCTTAGTAGAAACTCTTTTTCTTAATAATTTTAGATGTTAACTTATTATTTAATTAAATCATACAATTGGAAACAGCACTGACTTGAACAGGTTTGGGAACAAAACTAGCTTACTCACGGTAAGCATGCAACTTACCATGGGAAAAAGTGTGTGGCTCACTAGAAATAGCTAGGAGCTTAGTGAATTAAGAGGATTTTGGACATTGGACAGGATATGTTACAGAAGAGTGGTTCTCAAATGGGGTTGATTTTTCTTCTCAAAGGACATTTGGCAAAGCTGGGAGATATTTTGTGTTGTCACAACTGTGCAGAAGAAAGTGTGCTCTTGGCATCTGTTGAACAGAGGGCAGGAATCCTGCTAAAGGTACTACAGTGCACAGGACAGCACCCACAGCGACAGTGCCACTGCTGAGATGGACTGTTACAGTGGGAATGGAAAGCTGCTAACTTTGTGGGTCACTTAAGAGAAAAAGATGTGGAAAGTGTTATCAATTAACATGCTAAGATTCATTTGTTTGCTTCCAGAAAGAAGCGGAGAAGTCATATTCCCTTTGACATTTCATACTCCATAGAAAAGTAAGTATTAGGTTGTATATAAAAAAATGATCAATAAATTCTTGCTTGGTGATACAGATACAGATTGCAAAAAAGAATCTGTGACAAGCCAAAGGGGAGGCACAGATAAATATCATGAGAGTAAAGATCAAACATATGAAATCTTTAAGAAGTTAGAAAAGTGGAGTAAGTCCAGAATATGTTTCAAAAAATTATCTTGTAATCATTTGTGAACAAAAAGACTTTTCTATTACAAACTCTTTAAAACAATCTGAAAATACAATTTCAAATATATTTTCTTTCAATAACAAGAAAGAAGATTTTGAACATGTCATTTTAGAAGTTTACAAGTATGGGGGCAGATGCACAATATAATTACTTGTGATTAACTGGAATTGCTGCTAAATTTAACCTTGCTTACACATGAATGCAAGCTATGCTAGCAGGTTGAATTTTTTAAAATAGAGATTAATTATATTGAGAATAATTTTATACTTATAGCAATGAATAAAAATATGAGATTTCTTGAAAAATACTTTATATAATTTTACATTTCTCTATTTGGTAGACATTTTTTCTTTCACTGGGTTTAGAAATAATTTATTAAATTAAACTCATTTATGTTTTTAAAAGTCATTATGTTGAGTTATAGATATAATATTCATAAAGTGAATAAAATGTTATGCCCTCAATATTTGTACCCAATTTGTTAATATTTGTACCTAATTTGGAAAATTGACGTATTAGGAAAATTTATACATTAAGTAATCCATTCATTGTTTGCAAAGCAATGGATATAGCAACTAAGATAATCACCATATTGGTAGAGGGATTAAATAATCATAGCAGAAGTGTAGTTCATATTTGCTTTTATAATACTGTGAGAAATATGAAATAATGTCTATGTGATACTTAATGATGGATTTTCATTTCCTTCAGTTAAATTATACTGTATTCTGAAGGAGAGTGATTTGGACAAGTTCTTATCTTATGCAAACATATAAGCTAAGCCAGCACGATGGGGAGTGCTAGATAGAGGTAAAAATTAATATTAGGAGAAATTTGAGTAATTAAATTTTGACACCTAATGTTGGCTTTGTGTCTGGCCTTCTACATGTAACACATGTATTATGCTCTAGCAGAGGCTGGCATTCATGTTGGAAAGGTCAAAACTCAGTAAGACTCAGGAGCTTTCTGATCACCTCAATGTTTAATATCAACATGCTTTTATCTTTTTTTGATTATTATCTATAAATGACGTTTTAGAATGTTACTTAATCTTCAGTTTCCTAATAAATGATATTTTTAATTTCTCTGCTGGTTTTCACATTACCCATCTCCAGTCCCATCTTCATCCTGGCTTCCCACTCCTCCCCAAGAACCAAGTACTAAGACCTGGAGAGTTGCTCATTTGCATACTTTTTAGGATCTTTATAGGGAGGTCAACAGTCTAGTAAAACATCAAAGTATCACAGTCTGACTGACGTCAGTGGGCTTGAAATGTAGACATAAGTGTCTCTGAGAAAATCACCAAGTTCTGAGAAGTATTTGTAATCTTAAATGTCATTTTAGTTATAATATTTACATAGTTGCCAAAATCACATTTATTTTTAAATTTCCATTTTCTAGTATTCCCCTTTATTTTTCCTTTCAAAGAATGGAACTGAGATTTTTAAGCTGAAGGAGGTAAGCCGAACACTGAACTGATAAATAAAAGTTTGAGAAGACAAGAAAAAATAAATCTCAGCATATGTAACAGAATGATTTGAAAAAGTGAAAAAAAAAATGAAAAACCATTGTACATAGGAAATTGAAGTGAGAGTAACCACTAGAGTCACACAGATCAAAAGGACCTTAAACCATAATTACCTAACCTACTAAGAAGTAAGTCTTTTAAAAGTAATATTGCACAAAGGATGCTGTGAATGGGAATGTACGGAAAGACAGAAAGAGAAAGAAATAGCGAGAAGACAGTATTAGCTGACATCAATATTCTACTCCTTTTTCTGGAGGTTTCCAAGGGATGGATGCTAAAAGTATGCACCATATTAAAATTGCTCTGAATTATTTTGAATCACTGTACTAAAAATAATGAGTCCCCTGGCGAACCATGCTGGCTACACAACATTCTTACTCATTCTTGGGAAAGGCCTAAGGCAAACTCCAAAGCAGTCTGAAAGGCCTTTTTCTTTCCTTTCTTTCTAAGTTAAAACCAGGTTTTTACATCTTATCACTCTATATATGAGGAAAAGCCTGACATGGTAAGACGATTCACAAGTTGTAGAAAAGATCATTGAAAATAAAAGTCCAAGAAAGGTTTAAACTGAGCAAGAGAAAAGTCTAGTCCATGTAAGAAAGGGGAAATCTTCAGCATATATTATATTTTCTGGGGTGATGAAGAGAAGAAAAATGGTCCTGAGGTGGGATAGATCATAGCATCTCTGAGTAACTAAATGAAATATAATATAGCTACAACATAGAGAATGAGGAAATGAGGCACAATATACAGATGAATACAAAGACGAGGATATCTGACTCCATCAATTGGCACAATTTTTAATAAAACCATTAAAAAAAAGAAAGAAAATGATATCTGAGAGGGTCTTTTATGCTGTATTGAAGATTATAGATGCAAAAATGCTAAGAAAAATGGGAAATAATTAAATGACTAAGTGCGATAGTGACATGACCATAAATGGGGTTTAAAATATCTTTCCAGCCAAAAGTTCACAATGGCTTAGAACAAAGTAATGGGTTTAAAAGTTGGGAAGAGTGAAAAAAAAATCAAGAGATACTTAAGTCATAGTGTAATGAGATACTGTGCTTGATCTGATGCTGAAAGAGAAGTAGGCTGGTTTTCTGATTTGGGCAACTTGATGAATAGTGCTGCCAACACTGAGATTGAGATGTACAAATTTTATACTAGGATTGGAGGTACAATGAATGAATTAAGTTTTAGGCATTTTGAAGTTCTGGGTGCCTCTGAAGAAGGAATGTGAAGAAATTACTTGGTTGGGTCTTGTACTCAAAAAGGCATCTGGATTGAAATGCAAATTTGAGGGTTATCAGAAAATAGGTAATGATTATTTTACAGTGATAAGTCAACTTGTTTTTTAAATTGTGCTGAAGAGCCAATTGAAAATAAAAACGTCTGAAAAGAGGGAAGAATTTGGAGCTAGAAATTTAAATAGAGAAACTTAACTGTAATAGAAAACAAACACAGAAAAAGATTGCTTTTATGAATTCTCTAGACTTACTGTCTTATTTATTTATTTACTTGTTTATTTTTGAGCTTATAGTTAGTCGTATGAAAACTACCAAATAAATTTGGAGTTTGAAGTTTATTACCAAAATTAAGCATTTCCTTTATTACCACGGAGTCTTCCTTCATTGTTCATTTAAAATATACCATTATTTATTTAATGCTATTCATATATGTTGTTTTATGTTATTCATATAAATAGGAGTAGACTCAAAATTGGTATATAAGTAGTCCTAGCTTTTCTTCCTCAAATTCTAATAAAGTTTCTTTGCCTTCTCACTTTTGCCTAGTTCTACAAAAGAGTAGCCATTAACAGAGCATCTACTAGACAATTGTGTTATCACATCAGAGAATCCAAAGAGCCCCCAAAGGGGAAATTGCTTAGGGAGAGAAACTGCATAGGTCTACTTCACAGGCAGGTTGGAAGGGAGAGAGTGGGCTAGGTAGGGGAGAAAGGCAGTTTTATGTGCTTTTGGTCAGTATAATTTTGTTATGTAGAAATGAGAGGATGTAAAGAAAGAAAAAAAAATATTGTGCTAAGTTATAAACTAGATCACATATATTTTTCATTAATTCATTAATTCTATGAATTCCTTAAGCTTTATGTTCACACTTCATTTAGATATAACTCAGTGAAGAGACTGATTATGCTTGCTGAAGCTTCACAAGGAACACATTAAAAAAGCGGATCTCTAATCTTGGTGAAAGGAGACCCTATTCTCAGTCCACTGTCGTCATGACTATTTAGGGGCCTAATCTACAAATGGTACACCAACTGTTGGATAACTTTATCTGGAAAAATGAATACATTTTACTTATCATTGTAGATTACACCATAAGTCAACTATGTTACTGCTGATGTAGGCCATTTTTTAAACTATTAAAATTGTAACAGTGTAAACTATTTAAAAAAATGTGTATATGATACCACAGTTATAATTACAAGCATGTTGAGGTTTTTTTTTTTGCTTCTTTCATTACGTTATGAGACAGACATCTGATACTTGTTTAATCTGAAAAGTTACAGGAGAGTAGTATTGATATCTGTCAGTTCTGGGAAATTATGTTAGTTCCAAGAAATGATACAATGAGTTACACCATCATAACATAAATAGTTCTGTGAAGTTCCATTAGGTGTACATCAGGTTCGTGCATAGATTGTTATTGGATTTATTCTTATTCATAAATATCTGATATAGTATCATATAATATAAGAAAATACTTCAAATAACAGCCTTCAAATATCAGCCTAATTTTATTCATGAATATCTCATGCTACTTTAATAATGATTTTTAAAGAGATACATCAAATATCAGTCACCTTCTGACTTAATAGGTTTGAATTTATCATTATAAAAATTAATACCTATGAACATAAACATATGAAAATATACATACTATATCTTTGAATGCATGGATGTAATGTTATAGGTATGTATATATATATATATGCATATGCATACACATATATAGAAAGAGGACTGTTTGTTTTTTAATCTATTGAATTATCTCAGTGTTTCCTAAGAGTCAAAATTTTGCATTAAAGAGTCAAAATCTGCACTTTAAACCACTTAATTGTTTTTTGGTTTTTTTTTTCACACACACACACTGTATTTTATTTTTACAAGAGATAAATAGACTGACACCAAGTATTGTAAATGGATGACCACAACAAAAGCAACAATGATTGCAATTACCAAACATGAAACACACTCATACTATGTCATAATATTGACATTCAGTCCAGTAATCCTCCACTGTAACAGCTCCTTTCCTTTGCAGTGAAAATTGATTTGTATATTCTTTGCCCCTGAATCCTTGTGGGTTTTTTTTTTTTTAATTCAAACAGAAAGTCACAAAAATTATAATCATCCTCATCAGTTCACTCAGTCCCACGTAATTAATTTTTTTTTTTCATCTTGATCTCTTGTTCGCACTTTTATGAGTTCATCAGTTTTTCATTAGAGTTCTGAAAATGCTTATTCATTCAGTTCAGCAGTACAGTCAGTTACCAGAAACCTGTACTTGTCAGAGTCTTTTCCATGAATTCCTTGAAGGTGAAACCCTTTTATAGGAACATATTTGCAAAAGCATCAGAGTACACCCAGAACTGTCTGTAAATGACAAAAGACTTGAAAATGACCACGGTTAAAGATTTGATGAAAGTTCATAATATTGCAATTGACAAGGAAATTTAGTTATTTCTGAGATATACATTTTAAAGTAATAACTAGAATTATGACTTATAACATTATTATACCAAAACATATAAGATTTTTAACTGTTATTATGGGTCAAAATCTTGCTAAATGAAATATATTATTTCAATAAGAGCTATTAAATATGTTATTTATGGTTTGAAGCTATTAATCATCACTTTAACACTTATTTTTTCTTTGTTTTTCAAAAATAAGCCACATTTCTTTTTCATTTGTTTTTCTATGTGCTTTTCTAAGACATAATGGTAAAGAAATTGACATTTAAAAAGATGCATGTTCAAAATAGATATAAGGTTATATATCACAGTTTCCCGGACTGCATTTCTGTGACACAGTGTCATCCTCTGATTGATTGACCGGTAGATTGTTTAATACAGGGATAGCTGAAAATATTTTTATCGAGACATCCTTCACTTTACTGAAACTCAGAAATATGTATTTCCATCAATGTCATCGGTGTCTTTTAGCTCTCACTTCCACTGGCAGATTTGCTACAGCTTCTATGCAGGACATGGAGAAGTGTGAGTATAATGTAGAAGAAATTTAAGATTTATCTAAAGCATGCTAAAAGACATGTAATGTGTAGTTGTTTGATTATTTATGTCACCAGAAAACCACTGAGAATAAAAATAATATAATAAAAATATCAGTAATAGTTGTAATAATTGAAGTACAGATGAAAGTTTAAAAAGGTTAACTGAACTTGACAAGAGTTACATGAACCTTCTTATGCAAAATAATAAATAAATAAATAGGGAGCTTGGGAGAGTTTACAACTAGATCACAGCAGGCAATTAAAAATTTTTTGATGTATAGGCATCCAACACATTTTCGTTTGTATACACACCTAAATCTCCCAATAAAGCAAGAAAGCAAAGGAAGTGCGAGCAATCCAAGTTTGAATTCTCACATTACAGATGATTCATTCAGCACACTACTTTACATTACTGAGAAAAAGCAAAATATAATTATTTAGGATATTATCTCATTTAAGGGGAGTGAGAATAAAGTTAATGAGCTTACCATCAAACAGTAACTATTCTCTTCCAGCCTCAAAAGGCTGAATTGAATTGGGATCCAATTTGAGTAAGATGAGAAGTGAGACAATGTTTTCAGGAGGCAATTTATTTGTTTTTAAGAAAAAAAAAAGAGTGAAAAAATTTGTGAGGCCATTCTACAGCTGAAGAGGAATATTTTTGACAGTGTTGAAATCACTAAAAGTCTAGTCCTTCTAAAAATTTTCAACTGTTTCCTGAAACCAAAAATGGCCTGGCCCTAACAAAATCTTAAAGTATGTTTCCTAACAATGATTTCAAATAATGTTGTTACTGACCTGTTAAAATTACTAAATAAAATTTATTTAGTAAACTGTAATTTTAACTGTTAAACTGTTAAAATTACTAAATAAAATTTATTTCTCACATTGCTTTAGAAAATGGTAATGTACAATTACTTTGCACACATTAACTTTGAATTAGTGAATCGGTCGGTGTGTTGGATGGTGTTTATTATCTGTTGGGCATCATAAAGAGCATTTGGGGTTTAAATAGTGACAAGCCATATCCATGGGCCTCCAGGAGCTAAGCATCCAATGAATAATTAATATGCTTTGGCATCATGCCACTGTGCAATAATTATATGTGACTTCTGACTCAGAAACTTCTTTACATTTTCCTTCTCTTCTTTGAAGTCTACAATGTCTTCATTTATAGATAATCTCATTGATGATGCAAAAATACTGTATATTCAACAGTTTCTTATTTGTTCAATGCTTTGCAATAAACACTTCATGTAATGTTTAATACAAAAAAATCATTCTCATATTTCAATTAGGAGACTATTTATGTATTATCTATGTCAACATTGTTTTCTTTCCTCTGTTTTGCACACTTTCTCATAGCTGGTTCCACAGACACCCACTACCTGCATATTGAGTTCTCAGTTTTAGAATAAAATTTGGTAAGATAGATATCTTAACATTAGTCTGACAAAGGAGTCTATGTACTTGAATTGATTTAAATGTTGTGCTGAAAGAATTCCTATACTGTTTTTAAGAAACATAAATTATATTGTATCCATCTCAGAAAATTAAAGTCTTTATAATGTTTTAAATGGAGATTCTCCTTTTTCATTTCTTATTTCTTATCCTCTACAAAGGATATTCAATAACTAGGTTTTTAGTTCAATTATGTATTGGAAATGCTATCTTACTATCTATATTATCTACTACTCTCTTAAAACACATTACATTCTATGTATCCCAGTTCAGGCAATTGTAAAATCCTGTCCAGTCCTTGATACATGGTCCTTTTATGGAAACCTTCTTTTAATCCAAGACTACCATTAGAACTGTTGTTCTATGTAACCGTTTCCAGTAGACTTCAAAGCAGTGGTCCCCAACATTTTGGCAGCAGGGACCGGTTTCGTGGAAGACAATTTTTCCACAGACTGGGGCAGGGTCAGGGAGTATGGCTCAGGCGGTAATGCGAGCGATGGGGAGCGATGGGGAGCGGCAGATGAAGCTTCGCTGGCTTGCCCGCCACTCACCTGCTGCTGTGCGGCCCAGTTCCTAAAAGGCCGCGGACCTGTACAAGTCCGTGGCCTGGGGGTTGGGGACCCCTGCTTTAAAGGATACTGAAGTGATATTCCAGATCACTGATGCTTATAACTTGTCCATCCCTGATAGTTCCCTGACTGTTTCAATCCTATTATGATGGCATTGAAATATCTTTAATCAATAATTATACAAGATTTTATTTATTTTTATCAAGTGGATCTGGAATAATTTCCACTTAATGGCACTACCCAGGTGGGCAGAATTACTTCAAAACTTTAATTCTTAACTTTTACATTTTGTTCTGTATAACCTACTGTGTTCACAGGATCCTAATATATATAAGAGACCTGATATAGTTTTCTCCATTACTTAACTATAAGAGGTCCTTCCAAGGTTCAAATTGAATATGGATTGCAGGGTTGGAAAAAGAAAGCTTTGGCTAGATTATAAACTCGGGATACACCTCATTAATGTCCTCATTTTTCTATTGCTATGACATTCTAATGGCAAAATGTCACGTAAGAGTTTCTGGTAACTACATTGCATCCTATCCTTCCTGAGTATTTTCCTCTCACCACTGTGGAAACAACTATGTCTATCAGTTACAAATTGCTTCGATAATATGGACATGGACATTCAATAATGACTGAATTGAAGGCTGCCAACTTCTTACTTCATTTCTATCTCCTACCTAGTATTTGCACTCTGTTTTCCTTATAGGACTTATAGATTATGCAAAAAATAAAAATTGTTCAGATAATAGTGAGATGGATTAGGAAACACCATGTATTTGGCATTCAAGTCTATAAAAATTAAACAATAATCTAAGGAAAGTTTTAAAGAGATGTTTTCAGCATACATCTCTGTTTCTCTAATGATGGAGTTGTTTGTTGAGAAGTAACATATTCCTCTTTTATAATCTTCAGTGTAATGGTTACAGAAGTGTTTTGTTTGAAATGTGATTGAAAAGGGTTTTGTTTTTTTTTTCCTTGCAAAGAATGAATAAAAATGAAAAACACCTCATGGAATAAATGTTAACTATCTCAGCACAGCTTATGTATTATTAAATCAAATATATGATTTTGTTTTGGAGTTCAAAGATGTAACAATTTTCTGAATAGATGTTCTCAAAATGAATTATTATTTGTTTCTCTGTGTGTTGTATTATTATGGATACAAAGCCATAAAAGAGTCAATACTGAAGCAAGGAGACAAGAAATAGACCGGTGTTAAAGGAATTATGATGTTAGAGTGCAATGCAAGGATAGATAATTTAAAAGAGTAGAATATTTAAATAACTACAGAAAATGCATTTAGATAAATTTTAATAGCAAAAGGTGTTACACAAATAATTGAATGCAGCACAAAGGGACTAAAAAATGGGTATATTTTAAGTTAATAAAAAAAGATAAAATTAAGTTAATAAAAAAAGTGTCATACAAATAATTAAATGCAGCACAAAGGGACTAAAAAATGGGTATATTTTAAGTTAATAAAAAAAGATTGTGTGTGTATGTGTATGTGTGCATATACTTTTTGCATCATTATTAAAGATTAAGAGCTACTGAAAGTAACCAAAATAGAAGCATAATCTTTACAATCATTTAAGATAAGTTGAGAACTATAGGAAGATTTAGTCTTTAAAAATACAGAATTTAAATAATTAAAATTATTCTACTTGGTATTTATCTAATTATTATATTCAAATATCTTCAAAATGTTTTAAAGTGTCGTGTTCATAGTTGAGATATATGAATAAAAGTAGACTATATGATCTATTCTTTGTTATTTGAAAGTAAAACAAAATATTCAGCCTCTTTCTCACTACTAAAATATGATAATGCTAACATGACACGAAGTTCATGCACCCCTTCATAGATCACACAATTATTTTTTTACTATACTTGAGCCAAAATTAAGCATACAATTTGAAGCTAGTTAACTGTGTTTATGTGTGAGTGGGACATTCCTGTAATTATCATACATTTCTTATGGAAATATAAAACAATTGGGTAAATGTTCCTGAAGTTCCTATCTAGTGTTAAGATTCTACTATTTTCTTAGTTGCTAAATATTTGTATTACATAAATAATTACTATGAATTTCATATTTCTATATTTAAAAATAATTTAATTAACCATGACTTTACAAATAATGGATTGATGTTTTCTCTGTTTTCCAATTTCTTATAATTGTAATTTGTCTTATTTGTATTAAGATAAATTGTATTTGCGATCCATCCACATTGATGCTTGAATCTCTATTCCTTTAATTTGTCTATTTTCCCAATTCCATAATTTTTCATTGTATGAATAGACCACAATATATTTATCTATTAAGTTAGTATGTAATTGTTGAATATTTCCTTCCTACTCGACCTTTTTTTATTAACAATACTGCTGTTATTGACATACTAATATTGCATACATCCCCTGGTGTATGTGTGTGTGTGTGTGAATATGTATATATATGTATATTATATATTTTATTTAGTAAAATACAACTTAATAACTTATAATATCTGGTGGGGCATGTCCTTCAACACATTCTACTTCTTCATGAGTATCTTGGCTATAATATGATTCTTGTTCTTATAAAATTTAAATCCAGTCTTTCAAGCTTCATTAAAAGCCCTGCTGGAATTTTTATTTTAATGTATTTGAATGTGACTCTTGCATAGATTCTAGTATTCATGCTGTGATGATTTGGGATAGATTTCTGGAAATCCTTGTTCCCTGCTATGTTGCTTAGGATAGGGTGGAATATGTTCACTCTATTTTTGAATGACATCTTAAATTTATAAGTTTCACCACCATCAACAGTGCATGAAAGTTTCCATTGCTTCAATAATCACAATTTAAAATGACATCTCACATCGATTTATTGAAATGTTCTTAACAATTGTGCATCAGAGCATTGTCCAGGTGTGTCTCTTCCATGAAATATCTGATCATAGATTTTGCCCAAATTTGCTCAGATTTCAGTAGGATCATTTGCTTTTATTTATTTATTTATTTTTTGGTCTTGAATGACTGTATTTCTTTTTAATACATTCTGAATAATTTATTAGTTGTATCTCTCATCTTGAATGACTGTATTTCTTTTTAATACATTCTGAATAATTTATTAGTTGTATCTCTCTGTCTATGACTTCTAATTTTACTCTGTTCATGGTGCACTTTACTATTCAAACATTTAATATTAATTTGTTCAAAAATTTGATTGTTTTCCTTGTGGTTTGCACTTTTTGTGTTTTAAGAAACCCTTCCTAATTAAAGCTATTTTAAAATATTTTTTCAACATATTACAATATGTTTTCTTATATTTTGTAAGAAAAAAACTGTAAGGTTTTATTGTGTATAATGTGAACTAGGAACCTATATTTTTTCTAGCTGGATATTCAACTGTCACAGAATTACTGACTTTTTATTCAGTTGAAGTATTAATTGCATAATTTATATTTTCTTATACATGAGGGCAATTTCTAGTTGCCTATTATTCCTCTTCCAATACTGTCTGCCTAATAATGGTAACTTATTAACAAGTCTTGATATATGTTTAGGCAAGTACCAGCTTACCCACCCATGCCTTAGTAGTGCAAATTTGTTCAGTTATTTATGTCATTTTACTACTGGAAATAAAACTCACTAATTCTTCTTACCTCTTTAAATAATATCTAGTTTATTCCTTCTTTGTCATTTAAGGAAGATTTAGTGGAAAGAAAATAAATACGAGCAGAGGTGGCAAATATAATCATACTCAAATAGAAGTATACAGGTTTTTTAATCTGTTTTTTAGTGATGTATCATAAACAACATATTATGTCATGATATATAATTTTAAAGCATAGTTCTAGTGAGGAAAAACATTAGATCATATGGCAAGATACATGAATGTCTATTTTGGATATTTAATTTGTTAAGCAACTTATTATTTTAAATATCACTATAAGAATATTATCTAAAACTCCTCACAGCAGAACCATAATTATTTATTTAGCATGTATTTATAAAAAGTAAAATTGATGTTGCAAAGAATTTGAATATTTTTCAATGTTTTTGCTATACTGTAAGTTGGTGTTTTAAATATACATCATCAGATGTTCAAATTACTGCAAGAATTTCCTAACTTATCCCTGTACTAGACACTTGGCCACCATATGACTCATTCTCCACATAATATCCATAAAAATTTTTAAATAATATATATTATATTATTTTAAAATTTTTAAATATAATATATGTGAGTTCATGTCACAGTCCTTCCTAAAACTTACAATATCCCCATTTTATGTCTTGTGTAAAATCCAAACCTCTTTACATGACCTACAGTGACCTACCTGCCTTCATCTCTGACCATTTCTTGGGTTCTCTTCCCCTGCTAACTAGTCTCCAGTGTTAAAAAAAAAAAAAAAATACCATGCATCATTACATGTCCTTTCCCCCCCACAGTGTATAGAATACGCATCCTCCAGAATGTCATGTGATTACTTTCTTATCATTGAAGTCTCAGTTCAAATGAGATTACTTTGACCACTCTACTAAATCAGCCTCTTTCATAATTTTCTATGACAAGATCCTCTTCCACATTTATTCATAGTGTTTGTGCACACTGAAATTGTTTTTTATATATGTGATTATTGTTTTCCTCCTTCAATAATAGAGTAAGCTCTTTCTCTATTTATTGATGCAGTCCAGTGTATAAAGTAGTGCCTAATATTCAAATCAATATACAAAAATATTTTAAGGAATCAAAATGCAAAACTACCCATCCAAAAAAAGGTTTGAAGAGAATTGTTTTCTTCCACACACTGTTTGCCACAAGGAATAAAAATAAACAATAATAAAACAAACTATATAATAGCATACAAACTGGCATTGGCAACCAACCGTATACTTGGGTGAAGGTGATGCTGGCACTGCCTTGAGAACTAGAGAGAATACTCTCTACCTTTATTTTGCCTCTACCATTGTTTATCTTTGCATGCTGATGGAGGATGCAACATACGGAAAATAAAAAGAAAGGAAGATGTTTATAGATTTTACACAGTTGGTAACATATACTTCTGGGCCCAAAACAAGAACAGCATTTAGATTTAGGGAACTGGAAATAGACTTAAGAGCTGTTCATACTGGAAATGATATAGAAATTTTCAAGAAAATTGTGGTAGAAATAACTCATTTCAGTTAATCATTGTTTCACTATCACATTGAGAGAATACCCATTCATCATGGCAATTCCTCTTTATGAAAGAAGAATAGATGCTATACAAAGATTTTATATGGATTGAGATAGTCTGAGATGAGTAAGAAGAAGAAGGTAATGTGTAACTATTAAAAATTATCTTAAAATTAATCATAAGGGAAACTATTAGCAAAGTGATTTTAAAGAAAAAAGCTGTAATCATGATACCAATTTATAATGCATATACCAACTTATAGCATATGTATTATGTACATTATACACACATGATTATGTGCATGGAACTATATACATATGTACACATGTTATGTATGCAAATGTATACATATATCTCACCTATGGAAAAATCTCTAGTAACATAAACTGTGTCCACATCCACATCGATTACTACATAGTTTCACAAGAGAAAAAGTGTTCCTGGAATAAAAAGCTAAAATATTAGCAGTGGTTCTTCCTTGTGTTGTGAGATTATGAAGGATGATTTTAAAGGGTTTATATATTTTTACTTCACTTTCTATATTCTTTATAATTTTTATTCGTTTTATAATAATTTTATATAAAATTATAATTACCCATGATCTAGTATAACATGAAATACAATCCGTAAACTTTAATTATTTTTGTTTCAGCCTATGTATTGCATTGACATATTTTGCTAAGGTAATAAAACATTGTGTATAGTAAGCTTCTTAAAGCAGAGGGAAATGTTTTAAAATTGTCATTTGATTTATGATTGAATGGGAATGAAAATCGAGCACAGTTAAACTAAATAGCCACACTGACTCTGAGTAAGATGGATTTGAATTTGAATAACACCATTTTACTCTGGGGATTGTCACAGATACTTGATAGGAAATTAATTTGCTCAGTATTTTTTTAATCAATTACTGACCCTATGATACCAACCAGATTGACAATGAACCAAAGAAGAATATAAAAGTTTTCCGTCCTTAGATGGCTTATATTTGAATCAGCCTGAGAGATGTAGTGAAAATATAATCACACAAATCATTGCCGTTATGATACATGAGAAAAAAAGAGATCATGGTTGCTATTAGTGTGTTGGTGGGAGGAGAGTGGGGGCAAACCCAGTATTTGGAAGTGATATTTATTGTGGGGCTTGACAACTGTTAAGGAATTAGATATTAATATATGCTGGGAATAATTGCCACTTCAAAATTTGATAGATAAACAGATAGATAATTAGATAGAGATAGATAGAGATGGAGACAATTGTACATTCACGGTTATTTTGAAAAATTGCCGACACATCTTCATTCTTAGTTAAAATGTGACAGAAAAATTTGACTATTTCTCCACACTCTTTGTGTCTTAATTGATATGCAACGAATATAAATAGAAAAGTATAATAATTTATATGTTTTTGTTTGTGCTTCTGGCTTCACAATTAGCAAACATATTTTATCATGTCCGCTCATTATACTTTAAAAAAAATTTAAAGAGATACGTCATCAAGTAAGATTTTGTGACAGAAAACATGGACTTACATATGACTTGAGGTTGAAAAGTCAAAGACAAAAACATATTTGGATAATTTTACTGTATTTACTCACAATATATGTAGAATTGAGAAATGAGCGTAACTATGGAAAATATAGTCAACATAATAAATTCTTACTTAAGATAATTTAAGTGAAACCCTTCCTAGTGTTACTTTAAAAAGATATTAATAAGTTGAATAAATATCAAATGAGGGATTAAAACATACTTGGTTAGGAAATGTATCAAATCTACTTATGAAAACATTGGAAATTCAATCATTTGCCTTATCTTTGACTATTTTAAGCAAATAAATATATGTAGACCAACACTAATGAATAAAACGTTTTTTAAACATCAAAGCTTTTCTTGAATGGCATTGGTCATATTAATTATCCCAGAGTAAGGGACTTTCCTTTACTGCACAAGATACTTTGCCTTGCTTCCTTGAAAATACTCCACTGCACATTTTATAAGGGAAGAAACAAAGGCTACACTTCAGAGGTACATTCACAAAGACATATACAGGGCACCTCGATGGCTCAAATTTTCTCCAAGGCACTAGTGCCTTGTTTTCCAGGGCACTAGTACCTTGGAAAAATACCCAAATTAAAAGTTACTGTGCATTAATAAAGCATACACTTTTATTACTTTAAAGCCACAGTGTTCTCTAGATGATAGTAATTTTCAAGATATTTTGTGTTGCCTTTCCCAACTTGTTTAGAATAAATGTAATCATCATAATGACCAACACTTCTTCTCCTAATTTGCAATATGTAGCTCAAGATATTTAAAAAACAAACAAATGACTTCCAGTTTCCATTTCTGCATGTAAGGAGTTTGAAAATTGACACGTCATCTGAACAACATAAAAAGCCGAAGAAACTGAAAAATCAACAACACTTCTTGAAACTGTTGACTGAAAAAAAATGCACAATCTAAAAGTTGAGAGTTATGTTTTATTTGGGGAAATTACTGAGGGCTATTAGTCTAGGAAGCAGCCTCTCAGATAGCTCCAAGGAACAGCTCCAAAGCGGTAAGGGAGGAGTCAGGATATATAGGAGTTTAAAAAAAAAAAAAAGATATATATATATATATATATATATAGTGAAACATCAAAAATTACTGGTAACCACAAAAACCAGACATCTCAAGTTAATGATTTTGGTGGTTTTCTATGTACAGGAAGATGCAAGAGTCTGGGCTCATTGAAATTATTCCTTTGATATGCACCTTAACTATCTAGGGCCAGTATTCTATTTTTCTCCAGTCCTGAATTCCCCTCAGGGCACTACTTTGGGGTAGCTGCAGTGGCTGATGGCTTGATGGAGTCAACATTTATTGTTTGCTGAAATGGCGGGCAACATTCTTTGTCTACAGATCCTTAAGAAAGAGGAGGACACAGGGCCAAAACTGCCTCTAAGATTGGTGAGACAGACAGGATTAAATACAGGGAGTTACGACTTACTAGAGCAGAGACTCACAAGAAGAAGCTGCCTCAGGAAGCAGTGCCTGGAGAGGAAAACCTCAAATGCAATTGATAAATTGCTGGAGGCTCAGTGTTGACAATTTGGAGTTTAACCAGACGAATCCAGTCATACAGGGGGCCATGATAATAATGTGAGATTTATTTCCAAAAGGCCAACCAAATTTCTAGAGTAAATATTTGAGAAAAATCACTTCATGCTCCCAGTAGGGGGAGGGGGAAAAATACCATTTTGAAATACTCAGATCACTTTGTTCATTTTAAAAAGGCCTGACCTCAGACTAAGGTATTTAACCAGAGCCTAACCTGCTGGAATATTATCAAAGCCTAACTGACCTGGGGGAAATGGGGAAGGGAAATACTCATACACTACAGCCATCCTGTCCCACCTAAAGGCGGGTGGGGGGGGCAAAACTGAGGATCTCTTGTGAAGTTCAAAGGCATAGGCTCATTAGAAGACTGAGAAGTAACCACAGGACTATTTAATGCCTTCTCTCCCCCAACAAGAAACCACCATATTACTAAAGGCCTATTTATTGCAGTTCCTTACTCATGTCTCTTTATCAAGAAACAATTTTATAAGGCAAACCAAAAGGCAAAAACCCCACAATTTAAAGAGAGAGAGAGAACATATCAGAACCAGACATGGCAGGGATGTTGGAATTATCAGACTAGGAATTTAAAACAATTATGATTAATATGTTAACAGCTCTAATGGATAAAGTAAATAACATGTAAGACAGATGCGAAAAACAAAACACCATAACAGAAATGAAGAATGACTTGATGAGCTTATTAGTAGACTGGCCATTGCTGAGGAAAAAAATCTCTGAGTGAGAGATGTTGACTGAAAAAAATGCACAACCTAAAATTTGAGAGTTATGTTTTATTTGGCAGACTTTCTGAGGACTTCAAGCCCAAGATACAGCATCTCAGATAACACTGAGAAAACTGTTCCAAAGAGGTAAGGGGGGGAGCCAGGATATATAGGAGTTTTTGCAACAAGAGACCAGGTAGTCAGAACATCAAAAGATTACTGTTAATAAGAGAAAACCAGGTATCTCAAGTTAAGGAATTTAGTGCTCTTCTGTGCATGGGAAGATACAAGAGTCTAGATCACTGAAATTGTTCCTTTGATATGCATCTCAGCTATCCAGGGCTGGTATCCTGTGTTTGTTTTGTCATCCTGAGTTTCCTCAGTGTGCACCATGGTGGTGGCGAGGGGAAGGCAGTGGCTGCAGAGGCTGACTGCTAGATGGGCCTGGCAGTGGGCAGCCCTGTTGTCTCCATCCTGAGTCCCCTCAGGGCTCACCATCCTGGTGACTGTAATGTAATGGCTTGATGGCTGCAACATCCTTTGCTTACTGATATGGCAGGCAATATTTTAGTTCTCAGAGAGCTTATCAAGAGAATCCTGTAAAACTGAAAATCAAAGAGAACAAAGACTACCCAAGTCTTTGAATACAGGGTATCCAAGGAGAGTGGGACAACTACAAAAGGTATAACATACATGTAATAGGAATAACAGAAGGAAAAAAGATAAAGGAATTGAAGAAATATTTGAAACAATGATGACTGAGAAGTTCCCCAAATTAATGTTAGACACCAAACAATGGATTCAGGAAGCTCAGACAACCAAGCAGTATAAATACCAAAATAAGTACACCATAGCATAAAATTCTGAAAAGAACCAGAGGAAAAAAAGAAAAACACCTTACCTATAGAGGAACAAAGATAAGAATTGCACCTAACTTCTACTCAGAAATCATGTGAGCAAAAAGAGAGTGGATGAAGTATTTAAGGTGTTGAGAGGAAAAATAAGCACCAACTTAGAATTCTGTATACTTGAAATTATCCTTCAAAAGTGTAAGAGAAATAAAGACTTTCTCAAACAAAAATTGAGGGATTTTGTTGGTAGTAGACCTACATAAAATGTTGTATAAAGTGTTAAGTTATTTGGAGAGAACAAAAATAATATAGGTCAGAAACTTAAATCTGCATAAGGTAAAAAAGGGCATCAAAGGAAGGAATAAGTGAAGGCAAAATGAAAACCTTGATTGTTGTTAATCTTAATTGATCTAACAGATAACAATTTGTTAAAATTTATAATATACAATGTACTCATTTATGTATGCTTATGTGTATATATATATATTTATATTACATATACATTATGTATATTTTATGTATATCTATCTATCTGAGAGAGGTGTGATTGTATACAAATGAAATGAATGACAAAAGGATGGGAGGGAGGAATTAGTATTGTTTTGCTGTTCTAAGGTACTTTTCCCATGAAATGGAAATGGTATAGTGCTTTTTGAAAGTGGACTTGCTATACATGGATATAGATACATATATATATATCTAGGGCAATCGCTAATAAAAGTAAAAAAGAGAAGTATAACCTATATGCTAAGGAAAGAAAATGGAGTCATATAAAATGCTAATTAAAACTACAAATTGCAGAAAAAAAGTGGAAGACAAAAACAGGGATAAGGGCACAAAAGAACAACAGTAATGGATATAATAGATATTAATTCAGCTGTATCAATAATCACTTTGAACGCCAATGGTCTAAATGTACCAATTAAAAATCAGAGACTTTCAGAGTGTATCAAAACACAAGCCCAACTCTACTTCATCTACTAGAAATCCACTTTAAATACGAATATACATAAAGATTAATAGTAAGTGAATGGAGGGAAGTGTACCATGCTAACACTAATCATAAGAAAGCACAAGTATTTACATTAATTTCAGACAGCAGATTTCAAACAAGGAAAGATATCAGGGATATAGACTTCCCAGTTCTAGAAAATTAGTTTCCATTTTAAAAATATAGGTTTTATATATATATCATAAAACTATAAAAATATATTACTTTTTGAATATTTAAAAATTTAAGTTATTCCTTTTTGCAGGACAACGTACATGGTTTATTAAAGTTTACCTTTAAATTTTAATATATATCAAGGATAATGCATTCTCCACGTCATTTTTTGGTGGGTGATTTCTTAGCTAAGAATTACTCTGGTTGATAAACTATAATTATAAATTACTAATCATTACATCTGGTCCTTAATATGTATACCAGGAATTTAAAATGTAGTGATGATATATTTTATAGTTTAATTGGATGTGCTTCTATATATACTATAATTATTTCATTAAAATATTGTTCAATGAGTGATTAATACAAAGACAAAATGTGTATGCACCCTACACAATTAAATATGGAGTAAAAATGATGTTCTATTTATGATATTCTTTGAAATAAATTTGTCCCTGAAGATAATACAGGAGCTGGACTTATGGAAAAGATGAGACCCCACATGAAGAGAAAAACTGAGGCTATTTTTGACATCCCTGTTTCAAGGACAGATGATATTAAGGTAACTTCTAAACTAAATTTCCCTTTGCTTTGCATGATATATAGAAAAAGGAATCTGTCATTTAAAAAATTTGAACAAATTGATGTCTATTTCAGTAAAGAATTAAAATTACTATTATGGCCTCAGTTGATTCTGAAAATATCTTAATGAGAAAAACTGCTGATTTACCCCAAATATTATGGTACACTATATTTGGTTTTCATAACAACTATGCAATAGAGGATGATGTTTCTGGTAAAAGATTATCTAATTTCAAGACAAAATATATATGTTAATCAGTGAAGAATATTACATGTGTGTGTCTGATGTGTGAGGAAAGAGCCCAAGTTATGAATATAAAGACCTGGGTTTTTTTTAATATATGACTTAAGGTAGCATGACTTCAGATTTGGATGTGACAATCATGTTGACATTAAATAAAAAATGAAAATCTAATTTTAGCATATCCATACATCTAAATATTCTTTAAATTGTTTACCACTATGACGATATGTACTTTTCTGAACATATAAGAAAATATACATCAATAATGTATTTTAAAATATTAAATATGGAGAAGAAAGGAAAACAGAGGTATGCTGTTGCTTTGCCCTGCTGTAATTTTCTCATAATGCATGCATTGACTAAACAGTTCTATATGGCCCATTTGACAAATGATTATTATTTGTAAACATACTAATATTGAGGGTCCTATTTTCCCTGTGAGGAAGGTATTAGTAGGAGGTAAGTATATATTTAAAAGATGACATGGATTCCATTTATATTTCTTGGACAAATAGAATAACAGGGGCAATTACTTTCAAATCAATTACAGATAGTTTTCAAATATGGATTGTGCTACCAACAAGTCATTTTAATTTTCCACCTAAGTTATGACTATATCTTTTGTATTTTCTTCCAAACTATGAATTAACTGCACCTATAATGGTTCTTATTAGCCACTTTTGATCTGTGATCAATCTATCCTATAGATATTCTATAAACCTGCACCATAGAAAAAAGATATTAATATCTAATCTAGGAAGTAAAGGAAATAATTGCAAAAACATAGTTGAAAGCTGTGTGTTAATTAGATGCATAGCAAACTCTTCCAAAATTTAGTGAGTTAATGCAACAATGATTTATTATTTCTTAAGAATTGTGATTGGTCAGGCAGTTCTGGTCTGGGCCAGCTTAGTGAGAGCTGATTGTCTAAGACAGTGGCATTGCATGTCTTTGGCCTTAGCTGAGATGAGTGGAATGACTGGGATGGTTATACCTCTCTTTCCATGTGGTCCTTCATGTTCTCTCTCCAAGTGGTCTCTTATTCTCATTTTTTGCTGTGTGCTAAGCATACCGTTGACCAACAGAAGCAACGTGGTCAACTTCGGATTTAAGTCAGAGATAGACCCTTACTGTAGATAGGTGAATGATAAAAGCACATTTAAAGTGGATGTGCATACAGACATAGGAAAACTTTGGGGTATTTTTTTTTTTTGCAATTTACAGACATGTGCCTTCTGGTCACAAATTAGTCACATTCTTCACTCTAGAGGATGATGTCATCTGTCCCTTAAATCCTCCCTAATGACAAAAGGAATCTTTTCCCTAGCTATAAGAGAGTATTCTGCATAAAACTCAAAAGTTAACCCCTTCCCAGGAATTGTCATACTAAGGGAGTTGCCTCCTTTAATATATCTTCTCTCCTCTTGTGAAAGCTGCATTCAATTACCTATTGATGCTGTGTGTAAAGACTTGGCCTCCCTGCCTTCAACTTGAAGATTCATCTCTGTTCCAGTGTTCTCAATAATATTAGTTAAGGTTTTGCTGTGACTTCATTAAAGTTCAGATTCTTCCTCTGCCCAAACCTGCTTCAATCATTCACTCAAAGATTTGTCTCTGAGAACTTTTATCAATAAACTTCATTCAGGCAATTTTCTTCTCAGAGCATGTTTCCCAGGAACCTAATCTGAGTCACTTCCCCATAGAAAACATGTTCAGTTGCATTCCAGGAACCTCTGAATTATCTTTCAATTGAGGCATCAGGTTCAAAGTTCATAATCTTGTGAACTGTATTAGGTCCAGGTACAGATGAAGCCCAACTGAGTGCAAGTTCTAAAGTGTATTACCTCTTGATCCAACACAGTGAATTAAAAAAAAAAAAAAAAATCATTCATTTCCCAAACACCCAGCATGCAAAATTGAGACAGGCTATAGATAATTGCAATAGATACTTTTGACCAGGATAAGGAAGTACAAGAAGCATTTATGAAATACAGCTGAGCATGTGTTCTCTTTTCTGGGATTTGTTTCCTAGTTTATTGTTCTCTTTGGTTTTTGGCTTTACTCTCAGATGAAACTTTGACTCTGCCCTCTCAGATGACATTCCCTTTTTATAAGAATAGTCAATGACTGAAGTTGGATAACACTTAATCCAACTCCCTTTTCATAGAAATCTGTGGCCCAGATCCCATTTTGCAATTTAAATAATCTCAATACCATTTAATCCAAGTTTGTTATATGCATCAATACAACTCTCTTAAAGATTTAGTGTTTTCTATGAATAGTATTTGGGTCCACTCCTGTTTCAAAAGACACATCCACACATTTTTATGAAATTGAGTTCTCTCTGACTTGAACCATATGGCTGAATAACTACAGGCCAATCCCTTTAGGTGTCTTAAAAGCTTTTTGGTCTAGCTAAGCTTGTCTGCTCTGCACATCTTAAATCTTTCAGAGGCCTCAACAAAGTGTGTTACATTCATCATTAGTTGTTTAATGAGCTACATTTTTTCCTTTGAAAACTTTGCTTACTAGAGAGTCTAAAGATAAAAACAAACATATAATTTCATTCTTTTACATATAGCCGTCCAGTTTTCCAGAACCACTTATTGAAGATACTGTGTTTTTTCCATTGTATGTTTTTGCCTCCTTTGTCGTAAATTAGGTGACCATATGTGCGTGGGTTTATCTCTGGGCTTTCTATCCTGTACCATTGATCTATATTTCTGTTTTTGTGTCAGTACCATACTCTCTTGATTACTGTAGCTTTATAGTATAGTTTGAAGTCAGGGAGCCTGATTCCTCCAGCTCTGTTTTTCTTTCTCAAGATTGCTTTGGCTAGTCGGGGTCTTTTGTGTTTCCATACAAATTGAAAATTTTTTTGTTCTAATTCTGTGAAGAATGCCATTGGTAGTTTGATAGGGATTGTATTGAATCTGTAGATTGCTTTGGGTAGTATAGTCATTTTCACAATATTGATTCTTCCAATCCAAGAACATGGTATATTTCTCCATCTGTTTATGTCATCTTTGATTTCTTTCATCAGTGTCTTATAGTTTTCTGCATACAGGTCTTTTGTCTCCTTAGGTAGGTTTATTCCTAGGTATTTTATTCTTTTTGTTGCAATGGTAAAAGGGATTGTTTCCTTAATTTTTCTTTCCGATTGTTCGTTGTTAGTGTATAGGAATGCCAGAGATTTCTGTACATTAATTTTGTATCGTGCAACTTTACCAAACTCATTGATTAGTTCTAGTGGCATCTTTAGGATTTTCTATGTATAGTATCATGTCATCTGCAAACAGTGACAGTTTTACTTCTTCTTTTCCAGTTTGTATTCCTTTTATTACACCATACACAAAAATAAACTCCAAATGGATTAAAGACCTAAATGTAAGAACAGACACTATAAAACTCTTAGAGGAAAACATAGGAAAAACACTCTTTCACATACCACAGCAAGATCTTTTTTGACCCACCTCCTAGAGTAATGGAAATAAAAAACAAAAATAAACAAATGGGACCTAATTACACTTCAAAGCTTCTGCACAGCAAAGGAAACCATAAACAAGATGAAAAAACAACCCTCAGAATGGGAGAAAATATTTGGAAATGAAACAATGGACAAAGCATTAATCTCCAAAACATACAAACAGTTCATGGAGCTCAATATCAAAAAAACAAACAATTCAATTAAAAAATGGGCAGAAGACCTAAATAGACATTTCACCTAAATAGACATTTCACCAAAGAAGACATACAGATGGCCAAGAGGCACATGAAAAGATGCTCAACATCACTAATTATTAGAGAAATGCAAATCAAAACTACAATGAGGTATTTTTTTTCTAGATCAAAAAATCTAGAAACAATAAATGCTGGAAAGGGAGTGGTGAAAAAGGAACTCTCTGGCACTGTTGGTGGGAACGTAAATTGATACAACCACTGTGGAAAACAGTATGGAGGTTCCCTAAAAAACTAAAAATAGAACTACCATATGACCCAGCAATCCCACTACTGGGGATAAACCCTGAGAAAACCATAATTCAAAAAGAGGCATGTACCACAATTTTCATTGCAACACTATTTACAATAGCCAGGACATGGAACCAACCTAAATGTTAACAGATGAATGGATAAAGAAGGTGTAGCACCTATATGCAATGGAATATTACTCAGCCATAGAAAGAAATGAAATTGAGTTATTTGTAGTGAGGTGGATGGACATAGAGTCTGTCATACAGAGTGAAGTAAGTCAGAAAGAGAAAAACAAATACCGTAGGCTAACGCATATATATGGAATCTAAAAAAAAAAAAAAAAAAAATGGTACTGATGAACCTAGTGGCAGGGCAGGAATAAAGACGTAGACATAGAGAATGGACTTGAGGACACGAGGTGGGAGGGGGAAGATGGAGTGAAGTGACAGTAGCATCAACATATATACATTACTGAATGTAAAATAGCTAGTGGGAAGCAGCAGCATAGCACAGGGAGATCAGTTCAGTGCTTTGCAATGACCTAGAGACGTGGGATAGGGAGGGTGGGAGAGAGGCACAAGAGTGAGGGGATATGGGGATATATGTATGCATATGGCTGATTCACTTTGTTGTACAACAGAAACTAACACAGTATTGTGAAGCAATTATACTCCAATAAAGGTCTATTAAAAAAATATATATATATGGCAAATCCTGAGCCATATATAATTCATTTAAATTCTGCTTTCAAACTGAACAATTCTTTCCTTAGCTCAATACTCTCATGCAGTAACTTATCATACCTATACTGGAAAAGTCAAGTAACACTTTTTTTTTTTTCTTTAATTTTCTTTTCTTTTTTTTATTTTTAATTTTATTTATTTATTTATTTATTTATGGCTGTGTTGGGTCTTCGTTTCTGTGCTAGGGTTTTCTCTAATTGCGGCAAGCGGGGGCCATTCTTCATCACGGTGCGCGGGCCTCTCACTATCGCGGCCTCTCTTGTTGCGGAGCACAGGCTCCAGACGCGCAGGCTCAGTAATTGTGGCTCACGGGCCTAGTTGCTCCGCGGCATGTGGGATCTTCCCAGACCCCACACGGGCTTGAACCCATGTCCCCTGCATTAGCAGGCAGATTCTCAACCACTGGGCCACCAGGGAAGCCCCTCAAGTAACACTTTTAACATGAAAGGTTTCTAGGCACATATTTTATCTTCTATGATATTGTAAGCAATATTTTTGCCATATATTTTATTATAACTTAAATGTGCCCTTTTTTTCAGCCTTTTTTATCCATTTCCTCACTACTTTTTCAGTTTTGGCTAACATTTTGTTTGCCATTTTTCTAGTCTTTTTTTAATAGATTCCTTGACTAATAGTTTCCACTTGATGCCCGGTATCAAAATCAGTGACACATATTTTAGGTTTTGTTGAGGGAGAAAAAAAAAAGTTACCTCAAACCATATTTGTTTAAAACAGCAATGTTTATTATTTCTCACAATGCTTATGGTTCTCTGAGCAGATCTTCTCTGGGCCAGCTGCTTACAAGCTGACAACATAGCATGGTCTCACTGATGTGTATGGGGCCTCAGAGGGAATACCAGGGAATGACTGGGTCTAATTCTCCATGTGGTGCTTGAAATGAAGTTCCTGGATTATTCATGTGGTGGCTCAGGAATTCAAGCAGACAGAGATGGCAAGTCATACTGCAAAACCTGGTTTCAAGTCTCCAGTTTTATTATATCTGCTAATGGTCTATTGGCCTATGCAAATCACGTGGCGAATTCTGAATCTGAGGGGTAGAGAGAAAGAGTCCATCTTCTGAAGAAAGTAGGGACAAGCTCACATTGCAAAATATATGCATACAGGAGTGGGCGGGACTTTTGGCAACCTTTTTTTTTTTATATCTACTGCAATATGGTATTGGGAACTCCCCCCTCAGCAATATTAAATTGTATATTCTCAGTAACACCACACTCAGTCATCACTCAGTGCCTACCTTCTCTTTGTTCACAAGCAGCAAGTATAATGTGCTATTCATGTGTTTTGCATTTTAGGAGCTATAGTCATATTCTGCATGAGCCAGACTGAATTTGTTATTTAATTCCAAATCTTCCCTAATCGTGTATTCCTTATTGCCTTTAATGGTTTAATAATTCTTCAAGTCATCTAGGCTCCAAGTATTCAAGTTATCATTGCATATCTCATTTTGTTCCAATCAATCAGTTTCTAAGCAATGCTGACTCTATAATATGCCTTTTATTATATTTTTCCTTTCTATCCCCAATGCAAATGCTTTGGGGGGGTGGATTTTCTTATCTCAGTACCAATACTAACAGAGCAGATTTTTCTTTCTTAAATCTTTCCTCAAGAAAGCGTTATCAAAATTTTCCTAAAACAAAAAAATATTCAAAGGCACAGTGAAGTTAAAGACACATTTTAACAACTCACAACTCAGCAAATTTTCCACAACTTTAACCAGACCATCAAGGTCACCAAAGACCTGACACAACCTGTTTTTTTTTTTTTTTTTTTTTTTGCCTTGATCCGTATACTAAGGCCAAATGTATCGTGTTGATTTCCTGCACATTATGCTTCCACACTATTTGATCCATTCTCATTTCTTTCCTTGCAGCCTAAAATACTTGTTATTACCTTTTTTTTCCAAATGGAAAAATTCATTTCAGTCTCCAGCAAATAAAACAAATAAAACCTCTGTAATTTGACCTTTTCAGATGAAAAAATCGTATTATTAGTCCCACCACCATCATCACTTTCACCAACAAATGGAAAGCACTTCTTCCTCTGAACTCACAAAATTATTTAGGACCTTTCTTGCAGTATTTAAATTTTCAAGCTAGTAATAAATATACCTGTTTACTTGTCTAGTTGTTCTATGATAGGAATAATGTCTAACATACTTTATATCCATAAATATCTTGTACAAGGCCTTTAAAGATGAACTCAACAAATAATGGCAGAACAGAATCCTTTAGCTATGGAACAATAGATTTTGATATAAGTACAATAAACTTCATAAAATAATAAAATAATTTATATTTAATTTCTACTGCATTTTTCCAAGGTCAGTCTCTTGCCCTTACAAAAATAATTTTGCAAATCCCTCAAGGGCAAGATGTTAAAAGTAGAGACAAAAGAATCTGAAAGGAAGACTGGGGTTTTTGACATTTTCACAGTGCTAAGGGAATAAAAATTTGAGTTAATTAGTTGCCAAGGAGAAGAAAGCAAATTATAAAAGCAATATTAATATCTGTTATTCTTATATAATTATGATTGTACCAGAGAATCCAGACAATCATACAAAGATTATTACACTCCCTCTAGTCAGTATGATGTAATCTTCTTTTAATCTTGTTGCCTATCAGATTATAGGGTTAACTTACTCTTGATGATAAAAGCATCATTGAAAGCATTTATTATTTTTCATACATAGGCCTATCCTGCTCATATCTCTGTACCTCTCTTTACTCTGGGATGTTGACCTCATCATATTCTGGTTACCTTAGTGGCCCCAAATACTAAAACTGTGTCTTCCCATCCCAGTGAAGATTGATGAAATCCCTTCCAACTTCTCTGCCTCTGGGCATTGCTGCCCAGATTTTCAAATTCTCCCTCCATATAAAGAATAGTTAACACCTAAGAAGAAAACTGGAGCAAGTGAATATTGGCTCATTCTTCTTTGGTTTCTTTCTATCTAGGATCTTGTTTCATCAAATCTTGATTGCCACAGCAGCTTTCCAATAGACTTATTATTCAGTAAACTTCCCCTTCCTTTTCTTCTTCTCCTTCTCCTCCTTCTTCTTATTTTATTTGGCTTTCCTATATGTTCTGGGTAGGACTTTTGGTCTAACAAAATTACTCCATCATAGCTGGGATTAGAAAACTCTGTTAAGTTCTTTGCCACCCAAATTTAAATCAGAGACTATTTCGAGAAGAAGCAAACGGTCAGTAGTTCCAATGGAACCTGAAATGTTAACAAGCTGACTAAAGAGCATCAATTAAATAATGTGTCACAGAAGTCATTGTCTTTAGCCAAAACTGATAATGTCAAGTGTGGAGTGTTTGGGACAAAGCCAATGTCAGAGTGTGTTGTTGAATGCTTGACAGTTACTCTAATAATGTATGGAATGCATCATGCATTTTAGTTACCGAATGAAAGACAGCACATACAGAGAATGAATGCGAGTATTGTGGGGATAAGTACATAAGTAGCTTCTTTTTCTGTTCTTCACTTATTTCCCCCTAGGTCTTCATGAATGACTAAATCTAATAAATGAATTTGGAAGAAAAAAATAAGCATAAGCTAACAAATATACAGTAAATGTCAACTAGCTACAGTAATTGTAAAACAACAATGTATATGCATGTACATCAATTTTGGATAAGGTAAAATGTGAAATGATGTGGGTCTTAGAATCAATAAAATTATGTATGCCACTTCCCTCAATGTGAGCTTCATCAGGATTCAAGGCCTTATTTAATCCTCCATTCCACTTACTTTTTGTCTTATTTCTCAATTGTTTCAGCACTTGAATAGAGAAGTGGTGTTACTTATTTCTTTTCTTTCAAATCCTAGTAGCTGTATTAAGGATTGTATCCTTTCAAGTAAACTGAGTTGTGAGTCAATAAGATCAGATTTTTAAGTTCCTTCTGTCCTAGAGCAAGAGAAGAAATGAAAAAAAAAGGGGTAACAGGATTCAGATCCCCTTTAGAGTAATTGTGGATCTAAAAGTGCTACATTCATTTTGAAGATAATAAATTGGGCTAATGAAATTAACTTGATTAGGAGTTACAGAAGGGAAGCAGTAAGCAGTATATTGTTTAAGATTTTGTAAAGCAGGAAGACTGTATGAAATTACAAAACATGACATTCTAAAATATTAGCATATGTGGCATATAAATTAAATACCATTGCCCTTTTCTGACTCAAGAGTTTTGAAATTTAGCAAAAGCAGTAGTTTGTAAATCACAGAATGAATTCAAGCAACCTAACTTGTTTTGGGCATATTTTACAGATCCTATTTTATCCTGTTACCCAAGAAACCACTTGCATCTATCACGTTACTCTGGACTGTTTTCCTCTTGAAAGAATTCACATTTAGCCTTCTGTACCCCAAAACCACGTTATTGCTACCTCAGGGACATGTTGCCTAGATTCTATCAATGCTTCCTATAAATTTCCCCTATAATGACAATATTGGCTAAATAATAACAAATGCCAGAAGCACTCTGTAGCTTATGTTCAGTGTTGTTTGGCCAGATTCCTCAGGCTGTTGCTACCACTCTACTGTAATCTATTCAGCCAGAATGATCTTTTTGAATTTACAAGCCATCAAGGGACAGGAATCATACTAAACTCTGGCTTATGCCACATTTCTAAATGTGCTAGTTCTTGATCTTTATATGACTCTGAACCAGTCAGCACTTACAATCAAGGCGTTTTTACCCATACCTTTCTCTCTGAAAATACTGACTTAGTTGAATATCTGCCAAGTCCTCTTCCCTCTCACATCCATCATCTTCCTGGAATCTCTATCCATATAGCACATAGAAAGACTTTTAGTTATAAAAATGGCACAAAGTTCAAAGGAAATAATAATGCAAGTTTTCTGCATTTGTGTCTGTTCTCTACATGTTTAATAATTTTGATGCCTACCATAAAGACTTGCATACGGTAACTGTTTACTAAACTTTTATAGAATGGATGATTAACAGTTTATCTCCAATAAAATATAGATGACCATAAAATGTTTTGCCTATTAATCATAATAAATGGGTGAAGATCAAGAAGTTGGTAGATGATGAACATAAGAGATGAAAGCACATGATATAATGTGAACTACAATGAAATCTTCCTAAGATTTTTTTCTTTAAAATGCACATGTTAAAACATATATGGTTTAAACTCTGTGTTCCTATGTCTGAATTTTTTTGTGTGTTTCTGTACATTTAAGCTCATGAGTTACTATTTGGGATGCAGAAGGGCTCTGATTTTGAGAAATTTATAAAATAAATTTGAAAACTTGTTTTCTGTCTCAATTATGGTTTTATCATTGAGCTTGGTATATGACTTATTTTTGAGATACAATTCATGCTTATAAAGAGATATTCACGGTAGCAACAAGTTGTCTTTGTTTTAACTAATTAAGTTGAAATGAGTTACCTGTACATTCATAGAAAAAAAAAAAAAAACAACTCTAAGTATGGCTTTTAAGAATACTGTTGCTTTCACTTCTCTCTGTGCTAAAATATAAGCCTCAAGTTTTTCATAGCCATTCTCACACAGATAGTAGGAGTAGCAGGCCATCCATTTACTTTCAGCTTTTAATTAATGTGAAAGAATAGACTACCCTGAAACACATGCCCAATAAAAACATCTAAATAAATAATGAAAAAGGGATCAGACTATTTGCTATATATGATTCGGTAGAGGAAGAGTTTGGTCAATCAGAATTTCAGCTAGAGTTGTCTTAGGACCTCTGATGAAATTAGAAAAATAGTAGAAATAAATTGTCAAGGGAACTGATATAAGCACTATCTAATGATCCAGCACAAAAAATTAGCAATTCAGGAGAGACTCAAATGTGCATAGGTTGAAAGATCATTAACTCTGAAACAGGATTTTTCTTTTCATTTGGCATGGATATCATTTCCATCTCATACTCTGGGGTGAGCCTGTCCAGTGAAAAACACTTTGCCCCTGAGTGCTTTATGCTTGAGCACTGAGGGCTTTATTCCTCCATTAGAGGGCATGCTTTATTCTGCTATTTGAACTAATCAAGAAAATTTACTGCTAGCTTACAATTTGCATAGCACTATTGACACCAAGTAAGAGCCTTTCATTTCTCTAAAAGCAATATTTGTTGTTTGTTTTATGGTTTCTTCATTCATGGGATTTTAGTTCCACTGCCTCCTTGAATGTTTCTAAATCTGTTGCCTAAGCACTTAGTTTGCTTCTAATCCTTTGCATCACTAATAACTCAGCCTTTCCAAGCCAGTGGGTCACTAAATTGCACTTATTTTTCTTTCTGAATAAAAAATATATAGTATTTTATACTTTTTCTTCAGTTATTTCTTGTTCATCCTTGCTTCAAATGTATATTAGCATAATTATATTTTTCAAAATCTTAGCTTTTCTTCTCAAAGATAAAGACATGAGTCTGTGAAACTACATAGTACTTGGTGAATTTTAAGAGTCGTAAAGATAATCATCAGATTCAGTATGAGGGAAAAAATTAACTTCTATTCCAAAATATCTTTGTTATTAAATTCACAACTAGGTTTAAATCTGGTCTATGGTATAAGTCACTCTGTTTAGTGGTACTCAGGAAGAACAGTAATGTATGTTTAATTTTTATAAATAGAAGTATATTTTCTAAAAAGACTATGAATTTTTACATCTACTTGCAGTACATGAGAATAATGTTTTCTTTACACTCTGAGTTATTACTAAATGTTCTTAATAATTTACCTTTTGTAAACTGATACATAAAAATTATAACAATATATTAATTTTAATATGTTTGTTAGTGACATAAACAATATTTCTGGTCATTTGTCTTTATCTTGTCATTATTTGTTTATACCCTATTCTCATACTTTTTTATTAGTTTGTAGAAACTCTATTTAGGAACAGAAATCTCTTATTATAAGGGATATTTTCTCTCAATCTTATATTTGTACATCCTCTATGGTGTCTTCAAATATAAACAGACATACACAAACAAATCCATATAGTAAAATCTGTCAGTTTTTGTCTTCACATCTGGATCTTTTCATTGATTAAAAATTAGTGGTAAAAACAAGCCACTGGAAATATACTCTTCCATATGCTCAATTGTATTTTTGAAGGTTTTTTTTTCATTTTTCGATTGCAGCTTTTTAATCCATTTGAAACACGTTTATGGTGGTTTGAGGTCAGGACCAAGCTTCATCTTTCAATATGGATAAACAACTATTTCAAGGCTGTTTAATTACTTGAAATGGCAAATTCCTCATGAATCATATGCCCATACATGCATATATCTATCCCTACATTTTAAATTCTGGCTCATCAATATCTTTGTCTATTTTTCAATTTGTTTTACTGAGTTTTTTTTTTTTTTTTTAATTTAAGTCTATGGACATTTTATCCAATGCTAAGAAAGTATGGGATAAAGTTCAATAATTCCTTGGTTCCTCTCCTTTAATTCCTTTCTTTCTTTTACTTGAAAAATATATATCAACGTGTCTACTGTAGGTCAGAAATACCCAATAGTAAACAGGAAAAAGGTAACACTAGGAAGAAAGAAAAAGCAGTAATACAAACAGATAAATGCAACTGAAAATTGTGTAAGTACTATTAAACGATTTTCCTATCCAAGAGGATTTTGTTGCAGAAAGATAGTTACTAATGTTTTTAGTTTGTTTAGCGTTTAACTTATTAATTGTAATTACATTTATTCTAAAGATCTTAAAAAACACACATGATATATCTTTTTTTACTTTTGTAATAACAGTTATCTTGAAAAGTAATTTCACATTTCCTTTTACTAATTTTACTATTTCAACAAATCATTTTGTTGACTACTTCTAAGTGCTTCAAATACTATACCAATACAGAAATCATTAAATAACTATAAAAGTTTATTTCTTCTCCTATACTATTTAAAGGAATTGCATTATGTAATTTATTCATTTTCTCATTTTCCTTATACTTTTTCCCATACTTTTCAAGGATAGAATCATAATCTCAGAACTAGAAATAAAATAGCATACTATCTTTGCCTAGGTTATGGGTTGTGGTTTGTCAACAATTGACTTCTAATTCAACTATGAGGCCTGATTGTACCTTCTAAGGTGTCTCAATAATCTTTATTTAAACATTGTTCTAGGCCACTTTTAAACATCATATTAATTTTCTAAGTCACATAACCCTCTAAACTTGTGCATTTCCTTGTAACCTGAAGTATTTTCTGTGTGTAACCATGTCTACCAAGTTTAATTTTCTTTATCTCCCATGTTCCTTAAATATTTAGAAACATCAAGTGGCATCACATACTATATTTTACAGGGTGGTCCAGAGTTTATATATCCTAGGAATTCAGAGATTGGGTATGCAGTCTGGTTTTCTCTAAGCAGTAGATCAAGCTACTATCCTTCATCAGATTTGGGGAATGCTTTCTACCTGACCACTCTGTAAAAACTGGAGCTGATAAGCCTTTCTGTTTCTAGTGTATGTCCTACTTTTACCAGAATAGCTTGGCTTATTCACAGTTCCCTTTATTTACCCTTCTCTATTTTTCAGTGGGAAAAAATTAGTAAACCACAGTTTTTATACAGACAAATGCTTAATATTATGGAATAATCAGATATATATGTAAACCAATAATGGTTATTATTATATAATAATAATATATAAAACCAATAATTTGAATTTTTATTCTATCTTGCTGTCCATTACCACTGCCTAGTCAACAGGCTTCCTATTAACATTAACTCCTTTAACATTTAGATACTTCTATTTTTGAAAGCATTTTTGCTTTCTGGAACAAAGTGTTCTGGCACTATCTTCAGTGCAGGCATATCTGTTTGAATATAATGCACACATTCCTGAAAGATCTTGCATTCTGTAAAATCACCACTAACAGGGCTTATGGAGAAAATGGCACTGGCTAAAACATACGAAACTACGTAAACAGAGTACTAACAAAAACAGTAATTGGCATCTTGGTAAATTACTGGGGCAGATCAGGCAAACACCACAGGTTTTCTGGAAGTTGCCTTGGGGGATATTAAAATTGCACAAAAATAATAGGGATGAAACTTTGGCTTGTGGGACGCACAGAATCAATGCAGAGGGAAGTGACGCTCTAAGCATAGTGGCAAGTAAAACCTACCTTGAGCCTAGGACTCTTTAGTGGTGGGATTACAGCTCTCCAGAGTAAACTCAGGGCAGAGACCCATTTTCAAGTTTCCAAAAATAGAGATGAAGGGACTCTTGCCTACGAAATAACCAAGCTTACTACTTTTTGTTGAGGGTTACAATTAGCCACTATTTTGGCTCTCTCCCTTCAGTAAATCAGACATGAATCCACACAGCCGTTTTTTAACTTACACTCATAACTCTCCCCTCATTATTAATGATGTAGGAATAAAAATGGTTAATGGAAAGATGTTATCGCAGAAGGAAATTTCTTGCAATAGCATGGAAGCAGCTGCTCTGAAATAGTTTGTAATTTTTTTTTAATTTAGAAATAATGTTGGAGATAAAAATCTGTGAGATCATATTTAAATTTAAAAAAATCTGGGAACTCATAGAAAATACTTTGAGAGGCCAGATATAAAACTTCCATCCTTCACATTTTGACAACACATGTAACATTTTCTTCTTTTTGGTCCTGAGTTTACATTGATACTTCTGATTTTCACTTACATTTCCAAATGCTTTAATCTTTTATAAATAAAACCTAGTTAATTTTTTCTATATCAATGCATATTTAGATCTTTCACTTTTAACCTAAACTGGGATTATATCTCACTTACTTTTATAACTCTCCAAGTTTTTATTGAACAAGTCAAAATTTCTCTAAGACACAGAAAAAATAATAAATAATGCTGATAGATTTTAGATTACCCTACTTTCGTGGAATAAACCCTGTTTGTCCTGATTCATTTTGATTTAAGTACTACTGAATGGCTTGATTTTCTAATATTTTATTTATATTTTGTCATTTCTTCAAAATAAAATTTATCTGTAATGTTCTTTGTGCTGTTATGGTAACCTGGTAAGATGATTGGATAAGATTTTTTATATTTTCTATGTTATGGAACATTTTAAATAAAATAGAAACTGTTCCTTGTCAATTTTGTTAATTTATGCTTCACTATAAAAACATCCATTTGCTTAGTTTTTTTTTTTTAGATATCTGAAATACAACTTTATTCTGATTCTAAATGGAAAGAAATGGGAATGACAGTAACAAACAAGATTCCACCACTGAATATTGTGATGTGACTGTAGCAGTCTTATATTTGAAACTCAAGGAGGAAATAACTGTGTTCCAAAATACCTAAATATGCAGGTCCAAAAAAATGAAGATTTTTTTTTTAACTGCCACATTCACTCCGAAGCCCATTCATCTCCTTCAGCATCCCAAAGATTAAGCACATGTTCTGCTTAGCTATATAATAAAGAGGCAAACACGCTGTACCAATGACATCACAGGACAGTTGCCTATAAAACTAGACTCTGACGCTGGGCTCCAGCTTCACTTTCTCACAGGTCATCATCTTCATCCGGGAGGGCAGTTGTCTGAGCAACCTCTAGATCGTGCTTGTACTGTGCTGCCAACGCTGGGTCCATGACCACCTCTGGCGGGGCAAAAGCAGGCATGGCGACAAACTCCAAGTTAGGGTCTCCAATCAGTTTTCTAGCAAGCCAGAGGAAGCTTTTCAAAGTTGTAGTTACTTTTGGCAGAAATGTCATAGTACTGAAGATTCTTCTTTTGGTGGAAGACAATTGACTTTGCCTTAACCTTTGTGACCTTAATATCCACTTTGTTGCCACACAACACGATGGGGATGTGATCTCTATGCCAGGTCTCTATGCCAGTTAGGCACGTTCTTGTAAGTAACTCTCAATGTTACATCAAACATTATAATGGCACACTGAGCTTGGATATAATAGCCATCTCTCAATCCACCAAATTTCCCCTGACCAGCCGTATCCCATACATTGAACTTAATAGGTCATCTGTTGGTATGGAACACAAGGGGATGGACCTCAACACCCAAGGTAGCTACATACTTCTAAAATTCACCAGTCAGATGACGTTTCACAAATGTAGTTTTACCAGTACCACCATCACCAACCAATACAAGTTTGAACTGAACTTGGGGTTCTACTTGGGCAGCCATGGTGATGCTACTTCCAGAAGCGTCTCTGCACCCGTCTGACTGAGGGCTCCATTTGCTTAGTTTTTAAAATGCATTTGTCCAAAGTTGCACATCATATTATTTTACATGATTTTATTACCTTTCATATCTGTGGCTATATGTTACATTATTTCATCTTTTCAGTCATAGGCAGGCACTGGTATCATACATTAAAAACAGACAAATATTTATTTGTCAGGTTATATTTTCATTGTTATATTAATTTTATATATTTGAATGTAGTGAATATTTTAATATCCAAAAAGGAGAAAAATATCTAAACGAAAATGTGAACTCCAAGTAAACAGCATTTATCTAACACAAACAACAAATAGTATGTAAACAAAGAAAAGAAACCTAGGTTCTAAACCTAGATATCTATGACCTTGAGTAATTTACTTAATTTTCTACGTGAGTTACATAATGCTTGTTATTACAAATTGGATCTCAGTAGTATCACTCTAAATATGAAAGTGTTCCCTGGGTAGGGGTGTGTGTGTGTGTGTGTGTGGTGCGAGCGCACGTGCATGCACATGTGCGCGTGCATGCACATACGCATGTGCTCATATTTTACAAACTACAAACTACTCAGAATAAACAATAATATAAAATGGAGAATTAGGCTTTTTATCTATTACAGCCACTGGTTTTGTCAAATGTATACCAAAATCCTTCAGAGGTGTAACACATTTTTCCCCCTTAATAAGAGGTTTTTATACCCAAGTATCCAAATCTCATTAACTCTATCAATATGACCATGGGTACATCCTCACTAGGAAAATCTTCCTAGAATTTTCCCATTTGACTAACACTGTACATTGTCTTATTTGATTAAATAATTTAAATCGAATGAAGGATTCCAAGGAGTTCTTTTTTTGCAAAGAAAAAATACTTAACCCTGTAATGGTGGCAGATACCAATCTTTGTTAAACTTTGAATTTAATTTCTCAAATATAATTCTCTTTGAATGGCACTGTACTTATGAAGGGTCCAAACCCTTCTTGCAAATTATAGATTAATGACAAGGATGCATTTTTATTGTTCAATTTCCTCTAATACAGAAAAACCATTCAAATAAAAATTTAAAATAAATGGATACGATTAAGTAATCTTATCTGTCTGTAATACTCTAGGTATACTGTATTCTATAGGACCATTGATACAGAGATACTGATAATATCTCAATCACTATTTATTACTGTCCGAAACAATCACTATTCGTTACGGTCCAAATCGGTCCTGATCTAGTTTATAATAAATCGAAATAGGACCAAAGCATACATGATATCACCAAATGTTATTTAATCTACAAAATGAGGATAATTTTAACAACATGAACATTCTTAAAGGCTTTTTGGAAATAGTTCATACACATTATAAGCATGTGATGCCTAATAGGTATCTTTATGCTTTACACTATTTATTATTATTATATTAAAAAGAATGGGCATGGCAAGAATGGTTATTGTTCAGTCTGAAATGATAGAACACATTTTTTAATCTTTTTCTTTAACCCATATTATTTATTTATTTATTTATTTATTATTTTTTTAACATCTTTATTGGAGTATAATTGCTTTACAAAGGTGTGTTAGTTTCTGCTGTATAACAAAGTGAATCAGCTATACATATACATATATCCCCATATCCCCTCTCTCTTGCATCTCCCTCCCACCCTCCCTATCCCACCCCTTAAGGGGGTCACAAAGCACCGAGCTGATCTCCCTGTGCTATGTGGATGCTTCCCACTAGCTATTTATTTTACATTTGGTAGTGTATATATGTCCATGCCACTCTCTCACTTCATCCCAGCTTACCCTTCCAACTCCCCGTGTCCTCAAGTCCATTCTCTACATATGCATCTTTATTCCTGTCCTGCCCGTAGGTTCTTCAGAACCTTTTTATTTTTTTTTAGATTTCATATATATGTTAGCATACGGTATTTGTCTTTCTCTTTCTGACTTACTTCACACTGTACGACAGACTCTAGTTCCATCCACCTCACTACAAACAATTCAATTTCATTTCTTTTTATGGCTGAGGAATATTCCATTGTATATATGTGCCACATCTTCTTTATCCATTCATTTGTCGATGGACACTTAGGTTGCTTCCATGTCCTGGCTATTGTAAATAGAGCTGCAATGAACATTGTGGTATATGCCTTTTTTTGAATTATGGTTTTCTCAGGGTGTACGCCCAGTAGTGGGATTGTTGGGTCATATGGTAGGTCTATTTTTAGTTTTTTAAGGAAAAAACACATTCACATTAGAAAATTGCTTTTATTTGAATATTGATATTTAATAATTGTATCACTTCAAAATGTCTAAATCATACAGATATATAGATTAAGGATAGATACACGTGGATAGACACATAGGTAGATTCCTTATGGTGGTATACTTAACTGAATTTGGGATTAGGAACTATACTGATAGATATACTAAGAGCAGATATTATTTCTACGAATATTTTAAAAGAAAAGATATTTAAGTTTTATGTTTAGCATTTGATTATGAAATATTCACAATTTAAAAAGTAAACGAAATATTTTACAATAAAGTTTTCAGTTATCCTTTATAAACTGTTGGCTTTTTTAAAGAGAATAATCAAATAAATTTTATTTGTTGAAATGCCTATAATATTTAATGCCGTCTCCTCTTCAAAATTCCTGATATTTGTCATACAAAGTGTACTTAGTGTTTTTCCATCCTGAAATAAATTTGTGCAGCTTTAAAGTGTGACAGTTACAACTATAGAAGATTTCTACTGATTTCTTGGATGGATGTATTTTACTCTCTGATTCCCATGTAAAATAGCATAGAATATGTTCATACTGTGAATTCCAGCATGTTTGAGATGGAAAGAAGTGAAAGTGATCAGAATGTTATTAATGGTATTACACTGTGAGCATGTACACAGAGGCAAAACAACTGGCTCAGGAAGTACTGATGCAGAGATTGCAAATAGTGTTAGCAAGTGATTGAGATTCAGGACAGGAAGTGTTAATTGCACCATGTTAGAGTGAGCCTAGATGATTTTTTTTTTTTAAAGAGCAATTTACTTAAAAGGGATATGCATTCTTTTTAAAATGAATATCTTATTTGCAAATTGAAGATTAAACAGCTTTTGCTCTATAAATAACTAATTGTGGGGGGTGGTAGATGAATGCTTTATTTAAATATTAATTCTTAGCTTTGTATGTTTTTTTCAGACATTCACTGAGAAAATTGATTTTATTATTTAGTACATTCACCAAGCAAAATATGTTTAGTCTTAAAGACATCAATCAGGAAATGATATGCATTTTAATCCAACAAATGTATTAGTTTAGACAGTAAATTTTAAATTTGAACCTAAGAAATGTTTTAACATAGCCTAGTAAATCTGCATTTTTATTTCAAGCTTAATTAACTTTACTATAACATAACAAACAATTGAGCAAAGGACTTTGGAAGAGACATTTCTCCAGAGACATGCAAATGGGCAACAGGTATATGAAAATATAAAAAGATGTTCAACATCACTAATCATCAAGGAAATTCAAATCAAAACCACAATGAGATATTATCATAGAAGGACAAGTACTGCATGATTCCACTTGCTAGTCAAAATCATAAAAGGATAAAATACAGTAGTGGTAACAAGGGCTTGGGTGGTAAGGGAAATGAGGAGTTGTTATTCAATGGACATATAGTTTCAGTTATGGTAGATGAATAAATTCTATGTGTTTGCTGTATAACATAATGTCTCTAGTTAACAATATAGCATTGTGTACTTCAGTAGTTGTTAAGAGGGCAGACCTCATGTTAAGTATTCCTACTAAACAGAAAAAGAAAAAAAAGGACACAAGAAAACTTTTGGAGGTGATGAGTATATTTATTAACTTGATTGTGGTATGGCATCATGGGTGTTTGCAAACGTGCAAACTCATTAAATTGTACACATTAAATAGGCACATTTCTTTAGCTATCAATTAAATCTTGATAAAAGTTTAAAAAAAAAATCATTAGTATTCAGATAATATAGAAAAACTGAGCAGATAAAAAATACAAATATACCAAGTTCTAAAAAGTAAAACTGACAAGCCATAGAAAAAGGGATTGAAAAACGTGAATAAATATATAAAATAATAAATTACACTGATAATCAATGTATGTAAAATAAACATTTATATACTTAATAATTCATTAAAAATTATAAATCTATCTATGCTGAGTTGACAAGAAATGGAAGAAAGGTGATTTTTTAATATGGTATTAATGAGGTTAAAATACGGAGCAATCACATATATTGGTCTACAGTTTTCTTTTCCAGTAGTGTCCTTATCTGGCTTTGATGTTGAGATAATGCTGGCCTCATAAAATGTGTTTGGATGTATTTCCTCCTTGTTAATTTTTTGGAACAGCTTGAGACGGACTGGCATTAATTCTTCTTTAAATGTTTGATCCTGGGCTCTTCTGTGTTGGGAAGTTTTTGATTAGTGATTCAATCTCCTTATTTGCTCTTGGTCTGTTCAGATTTTCTGTCTCTTCCTGATTCAGTCTTGGGTGATTGTATATTTCTAAAAATTCATCTATTCCTTCTAACTTTTCCAAATTTTTTTGGTGTAGAATTGTTCATAGTAGTCTCTTACGATCCTATGTATTTCTGTACTATCAGTTGTAATGTTTTCTCTTTCATTTCTCATTTTATTTATTACAGTTTTCTTTTTTTTTTTCTTAGTTATTCTACTAAAAGTTTTGCCAGTTTTATCTTTACAAGAAACCAGCTCTCAGTTTCAGTGATTTTTTTTGGTCCCAATTTCACTTATTTCTGCTCTGATCTTTGTTATTTCCTTCTTTTACCCACCTTTGGGCTTAGTTTGTTCTTCTTTTTCTAGTTCCTTGAGGAGGTATAAAGTTATGTTGTTTATTTGACACTTTTCTAATTTCTTAATAAATGGATTTATCACTACAAACTTCCCTCTCAGAACTGCTTTTGCAGCATCCCATAGGTTTGGGTATGCTGTATTTCCGTTTTCACTTGTTTTGAGGTATTTTTTATTTCTTTTAAGATTTCTTCTTTGACCCGTATGTTTATCAGGAGTATGTTGTTTAGTTTAAACATGATTTAAAATTTTCAAGCTTTCCTCTTGCTGATTTTTAGTTTCTTACTATTGTGGCTGGAAATGATACTTGGTATTATTTCAATTTTCCTGCATTTGATAAGATTTGTTTCATAGCCTATCATATCCCTGATGAATATAGATGCAAAAATTCTCAACAAAATATTAGCAAACCTAATTCATCAGTACATTAAAAGGATCATATACCATGACCAAGTGAGATTTATTCCTGGGATGAAAAGTTGGTTCAATATACACAAAGCAATAAATGTAACATACCGTATTAACAGAATGAAAGAAAACAATCATATGATCTTCTCAATAGATGCAGAAAAGGCATTTGACACAATAGAACATTTTCTCATGATAAAAATCCTCAACAAATTTGGTATATAAGGAACAAACTTCAACATAATAAAGGCCATATGCAACAAACCCACAACTGTCATCATATCCTACAATGAAAGACTGAAAGCTTTTCCTCTAAGATCAGGAAGAAAACAAGGGTGTCTAGTCTCACCACTCATTCATAGTAATGGAAGTCCTAACTAGAGCAATTAGGCAAGGAAAAGAAATAAAAGGTATCCAAACTGAAGAAAGAAGAAGTAAAATTGTTGTTATTCACTGATGATAAGATCTTATAGAAACAAGAAAAATCTCAAGTAAACGATCTAACCTTACACCTAAAGGAACTAGAGAAAGAAGAACAAACAAAACCCAAAGTTAGTAGAAGGAAAGAAATCATAGCGATCAGAGCAGAAATAAATGAAATAGAAACAAAGAAAATAATAGCAAAGATCAATAAAACTAAAAGCTGGTTCTTTGAGAAGATAAACAAAATTGGTAAGTCATTAGCCAGACTCATCAAGAAAAAGAGGGAGAGGACTCAAATCAATAAAATTAGAAATGAAAAAGGAGAAGTTACAACAGACACTGCAGAAATACAAAACATCCTAAGAGACTACTACAAGCAACTCTATGCCAATAAAATGGACAACCTGAAAGAAATGGACAAATTCTTAGAAAGGTATAACCTTCCAAGACTGAACCAGGAAGAAACAGAAAATATGAACAGACCAATCACAAGTAATGAAATTGAAACCGTGATTAAAAACCTTCCAACAAACAAAAGTCCAGGACCAGATGGCTTCACAGGTGAATTCTATCAAACATTTAGAGAAGAGCTAACACCCATCCTTCTCAAACTCTTCCAAAAAATTGCAGAGGAAGGAACACTCCCAAACTCATTCTATGAGGCCACCATCACCCTGATACCAAAACCACAAAAAGACACTACGAAAAAAGAAAATTACAGACCAATATCACTCATGAATATAGATGCAAAAATCCTCAACAGAACACTAGCAAACAGAATCCAACAACACATTAAAAGGATCATACACCACGATCAAGTGGGATTTATCCCAGGGATGCAAGGATTCTTCAATATACGCAAATCAATCAATGTGATACACCATATTAACAAATTGAAGAATAGAAACCATATGATCAAATCAATAGATGCAGAAAGAGCTTTTGACAAAATTCAACACCCATTTATGATAAAAACTCTCCAGAAAGTGGGCATAGAGGGAACTTACCTCAAGACAATAAAGGCCATATATGACAAACCCACAGCAAACATCATTCTCAATGGTGAAAAACTGGAAGCATTTCCTCTAAGATCAGGAACGAGACAAGGATGTCCACTCTCACCACTATTATTCTAAATAGTTTTGGAAGTCCTAGCCACGGCAATCAGAGAAGAAAAAGAAATAAAAGGAATACAAATTGGAAAAGAAGAAGTAAAACTGTCACTGTTTGCAGATGACATGTTACTATACATAGAGAATCCTAAAAATGCCACCAGAAAACTACTAGAGCTAATCAATGAATTTGGTAAAGTTGCAGGATACAAAATTAATGCACAGAAATCTCTTGCATTCTTATACACCAATGATGAAAAACCTGAAAGAGAAATTATGGAAACACTCCCATTTACCATTGTAACAAAAAGAATAAAATATCTAGGAATAAACCTACCTACTAGGGAGACAAAAAACCTGTATGCAGAAAACTATAAGACACTGATGAAAGAAATTAAAGATGATACCAACAGATGGAGAGATATACCATGTTCTTGGATTGGAAGAATCAACATTGTGAAAATGACTATACTACCCAAAGCAATCTACAGATTCAATGCAATCCCTATCAAATTACCAATGGCATTTTTTATGGAACTAGAACAAATCATCTTAAAGTTTGTATGGAGACACAAAAGACCCCGAATAGCCAAAGCTCAAAACTCAAAATGAGCCAAAGCTCAAAAGCCAAAACTCAGAATGGATTCGAGACCTAAATGTAAGACCGGACACTACAAAACTCTTAGAGGAAAACATAGGAAGAATGCTCTTTGACATCAATCACAGCAAGATCTTTTTTGGTCCACCTCCTAGAGTAATGGAAATAAAAACAAAAATAAACAAATGGGACCTAATGAAATTTCAAAGCTTTTGCACAGCAAAGGAAACCATAAACAAGACGAAAAGACAACCCTCAGAATGGGAGAAAATATTTGTAAATGAATTAACGGACAAAGGATTAATCTCCAAAATATATAGACAGCTCATTCAGCTCAATATTAAAGAAACAAACCACCCAATCCAAAAATGGGCAGAAGACCTAAATAGACATTTCTCCAAAGAAGACATTCAGATGGCCAAGAAGCACATGAAAAGATGCTCAACATCACTAATTATTAGAGAAATGCAAATGAAAACTACAATGAGGTATCACCTCACACCAGTTAGAATGGGCATCATCAGAAAATCTACAAACAACAAATGCTGGAGAGGGTGTGGAGAAAAGGGAACCCTCTTGCACTCTTGGTGGGAATGTAAATTGATACAGCCACTATGGAGAACAGTATGGAGGTTCCTTAAAGAACTAAAAATAGATTTACCATATGATCTAGCAATCCCACTACTGGGCGTATACCCAGAGAAAACCATAATTCAAAAATACACATGCACCCCAATGTTCATTGCAGCACTATTTATACTAGCCAGGTCATGGAAGCAACCTAAATGCCCATCAACAGATGAATGGATAAAGATTATGTGGTACATATATACAATGGAATATTACTCAGCCATAAAAAGGAACGAAATTGAGTCATTTGCTGAGACGTGGATAGATCTACAGACTGTCATACAGAGTGAAGTAAGTCAGAAAGAGAAAAACAAATATGCATATTAACGCATGTATGTGGAACCTAGAATAATGGTACAGATGAGCTGGTTTGCAGGGCAAAAGTTGAGACACAGATGTAGAGAATAGACATATGGACACCAAGGGGGGAAAACTGCGGTGGGGTGGGGATGGTGGTGTGCTGAATTGGGCGATTGGGATTGACATGTATACATTGATGTGTATAAAGTTGATGACTAATAAGAACCTGCAGTATAAAACAAACAAACAAAACAACTAATACTAAACTTTCATTGGGTTATTTGTATGGAAATATGTTAATATAAATGTTTCAGACATTACATGAAATTTCTAAAAATCTTATATGTTCTGGTATAATATTATGTCATAATTCTAGTTATTACTTTAAAATGTATATCTCAGAAATAAAAAAAAAAAAAGATCTTACATATAGGAAGTTCTAAAGACTGAACCAAAAATTCTTGAAACTAATCAATGAATTCAGTAAAGATGCAGGGAAAAAAGTCAATATACAGTTGCATTTCTACACAATAACAACAAAACATCTGAAAAAGAAATGAAGAAAACTATCCATTCATGATAGCATCAAAAACAATAAAGTACTTAGAGATAAATTTATCCAAGGATGTGAAAGATCTGTACAATGAAAACTACAAGACTCTGATGAAAGAAACTGAAGTAGATTGAAACAAATCAAAGATATCTCTGTGGACCAGAATTAGTATTGTTAAAATATCCATGCTAATAAAGGTCACCTATAGATTCAATGCAATCCCTTTCAAAATTCCAAAGGAATTCTTCATGGAAATCGAAATAAATTCTAAAATATGTATAGAACTACAAAAGACCCTGAATAGACAAAGCAATCATTAGAAAAAAGAACAAAACAGGAGACATAACACATCCTGGTTTCAAACCATATTGTAAAGCTATAGTAATCAAAATAGTATGGTATTGACATAATAGCAATAATACAGATCAGTGGAACAAAATTTAGAGTCCAGAAATAAACTGCTGCATATATAATCAACTAATGTTTGATGAGAGCCAAGAACACTCAATGGGTAAAAGATAGATTCTTTAACAAATCATGTGATGAAGCCTGGATAATCAGATGCAAATAATAATAATAATAATAATAACATTTGAACCCTATCTTACACCACTCACAAAAATTAACTTAACATGGATGAGAGAGTTAAACATAAGACAGACCTGGTAGTATACTCCTAAAAAAACATAGAGAAGAAGCTCCTTGACTTTGAGCTGGGCAATAATTTTTTGAATATAACACCAAAAGCACAAACAACAGAAGCAAAAGTAAATAAGAGGGACTACATCAAACTTAAAAAGCCTCTGCACAGCAAAAGACAAAGCCTCTGCACATCAAAATGAAAAGGCCACCAATAGAATGGGAGAAAATATTTGCAAACTATTTATTGGATAAGGAATTGATACAAAAAATAGAACTCATACAACTAAATAGCAAGAAAAAAGAAAAAAAAATCTGATTAAAAAATGGACAGAGGAATTGAATAGACATTTTTCCAAAGAAAACATCCAAATGATCAACAGGTACAGGAAAAGATGCTTAATATTACTAATTATCAGGGAAATTCAAATTAAAACTACAATGAGATATCATTCACACCTGTTAGAATGGTTATCATCAAAGAAAGAATAAATAAGAAGTGTTGGCAAGGATGTGGAGAAAACGGAATGCTTGTGCACCGTTGGTGGGAATATAAATTGGTTCCGCCATTATAAAAAAGTGTGAAAAGTCACTCAAAAAAATGAAAAATAGAACTACTATAGGATCCAGCAATCCCACTTCTGGTTCTATATCTGATGGAATAAAATCAGGATCTACAAGAGATATCCACACTCCCATGTTCACTGCAGTATTTTTCACAATAATCGAGGTATGGACGCATCCTAAGTGTCCATCAATGGATGAATGGATAATGAAGATATGATCTATCTATCTATCTATAGAGAGAGAGAGAGGGAGGGAGGGTGGGAGGGGAGAGAGAGAGAGAGACATGAGAAAGAGGGAAATAGTGCCATTTGCTACAGCATGGATAGACATTGAGAGCATTAAATAAGATAAGTCAGACAGAGGAAGACAAATACTGTATGATGTCATTTATAAGTGGAATCTAAAAAAGCTGAACCTATAAAAACAGAGAATAGAATGGTGGTTACCAGGAGCTGGGAGTTGGAAAAATGTATAAGGGTACAAACTTGTAATTAATATATAAATAAGTTCCAGATATCTAATGCAGAGCATAGTGATTATAGTTGAGAATACTGTATTATAGTCTTCAAATTTGAGAGACTAGACCTTCATCATTCCCACTGCAAAAAATAAATGATAATTATGTGTCATGAAAGAAGTGTTAGCTTATGTTGTGTTGGTAATTGAAATATATAAATGTATCAAATCAACATGTTGCACACCTAAACTTACAGAATGTTATATGCTGATTATATCTCAGCATATAATTTAAATAATAATAATATAATTAAAAAAAATTTGGATCAATCACTTTGAAAGTACTTTGCTAATAGCCCATGCGGTAAATAGCTTCTGAAATAAGTTACCAATGAGCTCAACCCTTGGTATTCTTTCCGTTGTGTAATCTCTTTTACCTGAGTATGTGCTGACTTAGTCGCTTGCTTCTAACATGTGGACTGTGGCAAAAGTTGACAGGATGTCACTTCTGAGATTAGATTACAGAGGTTAGGATCTTTCCCTTGCTCTGTTTGATGAAGTCAGCTGACTTATTGTGAAATGATCTGTGGAGAGGATTGAGGCTGGATTTCCATCAATAGCCAGTGAGGAATCTGGGCTCTTAGTTCAACATGTGATGTATTGGATCCTGCCAACAACTACATGGGTGAGTGTGAAAGCAAATCTACCCTCAGTTGTACCTTGAGAGGACTATGGCTTTGTGAGATATCTAAGGCAGCTGAGGCATGCCTGGATTCCTCACCCACAGAAACTGTGAAAAAAAATAAATGTTTATTCCTTTAAGTAGCCATGTTTTGGAGAAACGTTTAACGCAGTGATTGGTAACTAGTACAGCTGTTAAATATGAATAATCTCAAGTCATAAGACTCAACAAATTCATTCTAGATATGTCCTGTAAAAAATATTATGGCTCATGTGAACTGGGAAAAGAAATAAATGGGTTATTCATAAAATGAACTTTTAAAAAATTTATAAACATAGGTTAACCTGGAACACAAAATTATGAGTAAAACCAATAAGTTACAAAAATGACATGTATAGATGATTTTATACTTGTATATTAAAGCAGCAAAATATTATATATTGTACATAATTATATTAATATGTAGTAAAGATATAATATTAATCCATGGTACAAGCATTGAGATCAGGATATTGCCTCAATGAAGGATGATTGAGAGGTCAAAGAAAGCATCATATCATTTCTAATGCTTTATATTTTTCAAATAATATGTCAGATGCAAATGTGGCAAAATGCTATTAACTTATATTACGTTTTGGTAGAGTATGCATAGATATATCTTATATTATGCTCTACTTTTTCTTGTTTGAAATATTTCATAATTTTTTGAAATAATATTTAATAAGGGGAAATGGAAACATAAATGTGATACATTAATATGAAATTGATAAAAGTGTCATTAATATAAAATATAATGGAGATAAAATCACCTTTATTTGGTTCAGATAAGCTAAAAGAAGACTAAATTAGACACAGATCTTGTTTATTGTACTACTCCAATGAGAACAGGATCAGCAACTATAATACATCAAATCATTTCCAAGACATTAAGCAAACAAATAATTTATATAGAGTAATGTAAACAAATCATTTATACATCTATTGCACACAGTGCATCTCTAAACTATGCCTCAGAGACATCTAGTAAATAGTATGACGTAGCATAAATCTATCATATTTTGTTTTTGTTGGGAAAAAAACTTTATAAAAATGACATATAATCCACTAAAAATGGAAAAATACATTATTCAACCCTGTAAATCTGACATCTAGAAATATTAATAATATTATGCTAATTAGAGAGTAATAATTATTCAAATTTTTAGTCACTTGATATGCAGTATATTATATCAAAGATGGGCAGTCTTAGAGATTTGTTTATGATTCAATTTGTTGTGCCACATAGATAAATTTCTAGATTAACTTTTTTTAACTAATATGTTTCCTTTGACTTATAAATTATTAAAAGGTATATAGTACCAAAATATTTATGTTTTGTATACATTTTGTCACTGTTACAAAAACAGTTATAACAATTAAAATAATGTCTATTATTTTCATCATTATTTGCTTAATAAATAGGACCAAAAAAACTTGACTTCAAGATATTATTCATGGCTGTTTACAAATAATAATTTGTTTACAACACAGGGGAATCAAGAATGGCTAATAAGACTATAGTAATTCCCAAACCCTTCATAACTCATTAGCTGATTTCTGAACATTCACTTTCATACATTTATATAAACACTTTTAACTATTAAAATGGAATTAATTCTGTGGGAAATATAATGTGAATTTTTGTGAATCATTTATACTTGAATAATTAAATATATTTTTGGTAATATGTATAGAAAGAAAAAGTATACATATGAGATTGAAAATCAAAAGCAGATGGAGATGAGAAAGGACAAAAAGAACTTGTAAGACTAATTTGACACTGTTTACAGACTGTGCTTAGATTTCATTAACGGCCCAATTTCCTCACCACTTCTATCTGTGCATTTTTCTGTGTAAGTTCTCAATGCTTTCCCACTGTGGGTAAGTTTAATTCTCTGTGCCTGGGCTTAGTTTGTGACTTGCTTAGGTCAATATGACCTGACATCAGCAGTGTCTTGAAAAGCATTTGCAAGATGAGACTCACTAGCTCTTGAGCTTCTGATGTCAACGTGATAAGAACGTGATAAGTCTGATGGTCCTTAAAAGGGGATGAATGACAACTAAAGCAGAGAAGTATCAGCTGAGATGTCCCAGGAAAGCCCAGCTGAGAATAGAGCCCTAACCAAATTTCAGATCCAGCCAACCACTGATACCTGAGCAAACTCAACATAAACTGGGCCCAAACTAGATTAGCCAAGCCATGCAAGCCATGGGAAATTCAACTTATAATAAATAGTAGTTGATTTTAAGCTACAGGACGCTGGATTTCTTTTTACACAATGATAATTAAATGATGTAGGCCAATTATTTTACAGAGCATTTTATGAAATGGAATTCAAATAATGTATACGTTTTCCATATTGTGGAAAAGAAATTTATAGTAAATATTATTAAAAATTCACCTTAATTTTTTCTTCCTTTAGATGATAATGTTTTGTCCTAAATAGAAAATTCTAATATATACAATTATGCTAATGCATAGAAGAGGTCCTTCCAAGTTATACTATGACAGACATCAAAAATATCTCATGAAATTGAATCATTACATTGTATACCTGAAACTAACATGTTATATAATATAATGTTGCATGTCAATTATACCTCAATAAAAAATAAAAATAAAGAAAAATTTAAAAAACTCAAGATAAATATTAAGCATGGATTACTATAACCCAGAGAACATGGAAAGTGCAGGTGAGGAGATTAAAAAAAAATAATTTCACTCTTTTTCTCTATTCATTAACACTAATACTCATTTTATTTAAAGATATAGAGTACTATATTGATATAGGTTAGAATAATATAAATCATAAAGTCTCACAAGGTAAATGACCATTTCCTAATTATCTCTTTGTTGTTGTTCATATGGAAAAATTGCTTTTACCTGAATGATTTTAAGGTACATTTTTTAAAAGAACGCTTCTAAAATTTACATATAAAAAGACAAACCAAACATTGTACTATTATATAATTGGTGTCCTTGAGCATTTTTCAATATTTTATCTTTTATGAATTCAGGGTTATTCTTGGAACCAATATGTAAATATAATTTTAAAGCATGTGCTTTTATGTAAATTAATTATGCATTTTTATCATACATCTTAGAATCAAGCAAATTCAGGAAATGAAACCTGATAGTTTAGGTAAATATATCCGCTTATTTATTTGCTCAACAAATAGAAGAGACAGGCAAAGAGTTTTAAGTAAACGAGGAGAACCTGAAGTAGTCAGCTCTAATAATTTACATAGAAACTAAAATAAGAAATAAATATAGTTAAAAATCATGCACATTATAAATATGTGCAAAACATGTACTAACAATTTTAAAATGTCTAACCCAGTATTCCATGGATATAATTGAAAAAGACTCTGGAAGCTGGAAAACATTTTATTTTGAACTTATGTAATGGTACTAAGGAAAGTTAGAGAACTTTTAGAACACTGAACTTCTATGCAATATTTCCCAAAGGAGGGCCACTGAAGGTTTCTCTTGGCCCTGGACCTTCATCCAAACATCAGTCTTATGTCCTCTCTCCTTTACTGATAACTCCACTTGGTTATCAAAGTTTTCATCTAAGTAAAAACAACATAAATGCTACTTTTCTCTGGTCATCCTGTCTAAACTGTAAGACCCCATTTTATAGTTATTGCAACACACCATTGCAAAAAATAAAAACGGCATAAAACCACCACTTTTTTTTTTAACATCTTTATTGGAGTATAATTGCTTTACAATGGTGTGTTAATTTCTGCTTTATAACAAAGTGAATCAGCTATACATATACATATATCTCCATATCTCCTCCCTCTTACATCTCGCTCCCAACCTCCTTATCCCACCCCTCTAGGTGGTTACAAAGCACCGAGCTGATCTCCCTGTGCTATGCGGCTGCTTCCCACTAGCTATTTTACATTTCGTAGTGTATATATGTCAGTGCTACTCTCTCACTTCATCCCAGCTTACACTTCCCCCGCCCCGTGTCATCAAGTCCATTCTCTACATCTGTGTCTTTATTCCTGTCCTGCCACTAGGTTCTTCAGAACATTTTTCCTTTTTTTTTTCTTTTTAGATTCCATAGATATGTGTTAGCATATGGTATTTGTTTTTCTCTTTCTGCTTACTTCACTCTGTATGACAGACTCTAGGTCCAACCACCTCACTACAAATAACTCAATTTCATTTCTTTTTATGGCTGAGTAATATTCCACTGTATATATGTGCCACATCTTCTTTATCCATTCATCTGTCGATGGACACTGAGGTTGCTTCCATGTCCTGGCTATTGTAAATAGTGCTGCAATGAACATTGTGGTACATGACTCTTTTTGAATTATGGTTTTCTCTGGATATATGCCCAGTGGTGGGATTGCTGAGTCATATGGTAGTTCTATTTTTAGTTTTTTAAGGAACCTCCCTACTGTTCTCCATAGTGGCTGTATCAATTTGGTCTTCTGCCAATTTTTGGATTGCGTTGTTTGTTTTTTTGATATTGAGCTGCATGAGCTACTTGTAAATTTTGGAGATTAATCCTTTGTCAGTTGCTTCATTTGAAAATATTTTCTCCCATTCTGAGGGTTGTCTTTTCATCTTGTATATGGTTTCCTTTGCTGTGCAAAAGCTTTTAAGTTTCATTAGGTCCCATTTGTTTATTTTTGTTTTTATTTCCATTTCTCTAGGAGGTGGGTCAAAAAGGATCTTGCTGTGATTTATGTCATAGAGTGTTCTGCCTATGTTTTCCTCTAAGAGTTTTATAGTGTCTGGCCTTACATGTAGGTCTTTAATCCATTTTGAGTTTATTTTTGTGTATGGTGTTAGGGAGTGTTCTAATTTCATTCTTTTCCATGTAGCTGTCCAGTTTTCCCAGCACCACTTATTGAAGAGACTGTGTTTTCTCCATTGTATATTCTTGCCTCTTTTATCAAAAATAAGGTGACCATATATGCGTGGGTTTATCTCTGGGATTTCTATCCTGTTCCATTGAGCTATATTTCTGTTTTTGTGCCAGTACCATGCTGTCTTGATTACTGTAGCTTTGTAGTATAGTCTGAAGTCTGGGAGCTTGATTCCTCCAGCTCCGTTTTTCTTTCTCAAGATTGCTTTGGCTATTCAGGGTCTTTTGTGTTTCCATACAAATTGTGAAACTTTTTGTTTTAGTTCTGTGGAAAATGCCACTGGTAGTTTCATAGGGATTTCACTGAATCTGTGGATTGCTTTGGGTAGTATAGTCATTTGCACAATTTTGATTCTTCCAATCCAAGAACATGGTATATCTCTCCATCTGTTTGTATCATCTTTAATTTCTTTCATCAGTGTCTTATAGCTTTCTGCATACAGGTCTTTTGTCTCCTTAGGTAGGTTTATTCCTAGGTATTTTATTCCTTTTGTTGTAATGGTAAATGGGAGTGTTTCCTTAATTTATCTTTCAGATTTTTCATCATTAGTGTGTAGGAATGCCAGAGATTTCTGTGCATTAATTTTGTATCCTGCTACTTTACCAAATTCATTGATTAGCTCTAGTAGTTTTCTGGTAGAGTCTTTAGGATTCTCTATGTATAGTATCATGTCATCTGCAAACAGTGACAGTTTTACTTCTTCTTTTCTGATTTGGATTCCTTTTATTTCTTTTTCATCTCTAATTGCTGTGGATAAAACTTCCAAACCTATTTTGAATAATAGTGGTGAGAGTGGACAATCTTGTCTTGTTCCTGATCTTAGAGGAAATGGTTACAATTTTTTACCATTGAGAATGATGTTGGCTGTGGGTTTGTCATATATGGCCTTTATTATGTTGAGGTAAGTTCCTTCTGTGCCTACTTTCTGGAGGGTTTTTATCATAAATGGGTGTTGAATTTTGTCAAAAGCTTTTTCTGCATCTATTGAGATGACCATATGATTTTTCTCCTTTAATTTGTTAATATGGTTTATCACATTGATTGATTTGCATATATTGAAGAACCCTTGCATCCCTTGGATAAACCCCACTTGATCATGGTGTATGATCCTTTTAATGTGCTGTTGGATTCTGTTTGATGGTATTTTGTTCAGGATTTTTGCATCTATGTTCATCAGTGATACTGGCCCATAATTTTCTTTCTTTGTGACATCTTTGTCTGAAAACCACCACTTGTTATGCTCACATATTCTGTGGGTCGGGAATCTGGACAGGGCAAGAGTAGATTGGTTTATCCACAGCTTGAAGGTTGTGGAATGAAATCATCTGCAAGTGTCTTTAAACACACACTCTCCTTTTAGTTGGGACCTCAGATGGGATTTTCAATCAGAGGACCTGCAGGTCATTTCCCCACATGCTCTGGACTTGCTCTGAGAATAGGGATAGCAGGATAATCAGACTTCTTATAAGGAGGCACAGAACTCAAAAAGCTAGTGTCCTGATGGACAAAGTGAAATCCTTATTGTGGCTCTGACTGCAAAACCACATAATCTCATTTCTAATGTATTATTTTGTTTAAAGTAGTCTCAGATTCACTAAGATTCATGAGGATGTGGCCTAGACACCATCTTTTGAAGGCAAGGTGGTATAACATCACATTGTAAAACAGCATGTCAGATGAGTGATATAGTTGTAGCTATAATTGAAAAATACCACCTGCCACAACCATATACTCTTACGGCTTAATTTTCTCATCATCTTTTGTCACTAACATTCAATATATCTTACCTTTTATTTATGTATATCTTTCTATTAGAATGTAAGTTTTTGTCTGTTTTGTTTCATTGTTTTCCACAACACATTGAAGAGCACTTGAAACAAGTAATTGTTTAATAAATATTTGTTGGATGAATGAATAACTGAGTGATTTTCAATTATTTTTAAAAGAGGAGAGAAAATGCAAAATAAGCTTAATATGAATAAAATATGTATATAGAGCATAGAATAAGTTAAAACAATATGTTTTTAAGGCTACGCATATTCCTATATGCCCAACTTTACTTGTACATGTTAAAGTCTGATGATCACAAAATTCCTTGGCCTCTTTTATAACTAACATTTTTATATCATGTCTTTTTCTAAGCCTGATTAGCATATATCGTGTGATTTATAATGTTTACTTCTTCTATAAATCAATGAAATTATGAGTTTAAACTGAGATAAATTCATCTATTCACTTGCCATGAGAAGCTACATTGCTCCAAGAAAATTTTTAGGCTGTTGATATACATGTTTTATAGCCAGATTAGATGCATAAATGAGCATAATGAGCATGCAAATTTCATGTAAGTTTGAGGGAAAGAATTAGTGTTTTGTTAAGTATATGTGATGAGGTTAATAACACTGATAATCATGCTCTTAAATATGTATGCTGGAGTTAATGATAGTGACAAGAATTTATCAAATTTATGAGTGAAAAACTAGAGAAAAAGGAAAGGTGATGGGTATAAGAAATTAAAATGGTCATTTTTTTCCAGCCAGGGGTGAACATTCAGATAAGGGAAGGGAAAGTACCTGTTTTTTGAACAGTGTAAGGAAAAGAGGAGTCGCTAGAATAGAGATTTTAGTTTGGGATGATTATAAAGTAGAAACAGTGAATGTGGATGGTTGAAGTAGAAGAAAATACTAATTCATAAAGTAGAGTAGGTACAAAATGAAGAATATTTATGATTATGTTAGTTTTTAAGATCCCTTTCCATACATTCCAAAAGTAAAATATAGTTTATAGATGAATTCACTCATCATATGCATGAATGTTGATATGGTGCTTTCACTAATATACTGTGAAATTTTTCCCTATGAATCATTTTCCTCAACTTCTACTAGGTACTTAAATCAAGTTAATTCTAGGATGAAGAGACAATGAGTGTATTTTCCTGGTCCAAGCCATTTTCTCCATTCTGCCTTCAACAGCAGTAAAGTATGAATTGTGCTCTTATTCTCAATAGGCCATGCTGCCCAATTTTCACTGGATCAGAAACAGATGGAGAAGTAGTATCATCATAAACTCTCTCTTTCTCTCTCTGTCTCCTTCTTTCTCTGCCTTTCTCTTTCTCTCTTCCCTTCTCTTTCTCTTTTCTCTTTCTTTCTCATATTTACATGTACATACGTAATTAAATAAATATACATATTTTAAGTGACCTCTTAAATTGCAATTCTTCATAGATGTTTTCCTTGGCACCTACACAAATTCAAACTCTTAGAAACTATTTCTCATAGCATCTTCTACTTCTATTTCTTGAACTTAAAACAATTTAAAGTTAGGAGACGTTTTGGGGATTGTTTATTTTATCTTGCTTCATGAGGTTAGAATCGGTCAGCTTTATCACTGCTATGATTCTCACTTCATCACATTCTCTAGCACAGACTAGAACTCAATAAATACATTTTGAATGAGTAGTTACTTACACTCATTGAGTTTCGTTCTCCTCAGTTTTAAACTGGAATTATGACACCTACACAATATACAAAACATGTAATGCCTCAAATCTTTTTTATCCTATTCACTTTTATAGGTAGTGTTAATTTTTATTTTCTCAGAACTGATTTCTCTTTCTCAGTGTTAACTACAAAAATCCCATTGCTCTACTTATATTTGAAGCTGCAAGTCCCCTTGACAGTTTTCAAATAAGTTTCAGGAAGATAAAAAATGTTCTCTTTTCCTTGCAGTTGAAAAAAGCAAATAATCATCTGTATTATACAACTGTTGGTATAGCTTTGGCATATAAGTTTTACCTTCTAATAGAAATAAAATTTTGATTAGCTGTTTAATATTTGTGAGCTTTTAAATAATATCTACTTTTCCATATTATGATGGCTATAAATGTTTGTAAATTTCATTTGGTAAGCCATAAGTTTATTGCATTTGTCATTTCCCTCTTCTCCCACATGCAGCACACTTGGAACATAAGCAACAACAATAACAATTACACTAACTTATCTACTAGACATGTCTGATTTCTTATTTTAAAAGGTTTGAGTTTTGATCATTCATTTAAAGTGACACTACCTTCTAGCTTTGGTTTGAGGATTGCATATAAATCACCAGGCAACCAGCAGAGTGACAAACTTTGAATTAAATGCTCAGTTAAATTTGGTGATGCTACATAATGAAAAGTACTTCATTAGATGGATGGGTCATTAGCATTTGGGGGCAACTGTTAAGTCTGATTTTGCTTGTTCATATATAGATAACAAAACACACAGTGTCAAGTGAAATGAGAAACCTAATATGAGATTTTTCCATGAATAATTTCCCTCCAGATTAGAGAGAATTTTTAAATAATTACTTTAAACTAATTAAAAATATAAAGGAAAAACAATAAAAGGAAGTCTTCAGATAAAAAAGAAAAAAATAACTTATCATTGGATAAATTTTCATAGTAAACAATCTCCCCAAATACAAATTGGACCTCATATTCCCAGTTTGTTTCCAGAACAAAGTCAAAGTGTCATATTATATTAGGTGAATAATAAGACTGCACAGCTCATTAAAGCATAAATTCATTTCTTTGCTTCTCTTGTGGTGTAATGTGTTTGCATTTTGCCCTGAGGACAGATACTAACATTTATCTGTGATTAAAGATTCACAGACCATTAACAGTATAGCAATTTCCATGCAGTTAAGGCAGGGAAATAAGATGTTTTAAAAATTATTTCCAATCCCATGTGCAAGTTAGTCTCCCTTTCTTCAGTTTAGATTTTTTCCACTGGACGAACCCATTCTTAGATTGGCTTTCTCTACAATTAATGTAGAAGTGTTCAATAATCCACCACCTTCTTTTTTTCTTAGTAATCATTTAAGCATTTTCTGTGATTCTGTCCTCTGTGAGGACTGCCTCAATTGATTAGAAAAGTGAGTGTTAACTCTAAAATTGTCTGTCTGTATTCTGAAGGTTATCTGCTGGAATACAAGAAGGTAAAGATAAGGAAACTTAATCCACAGATACAAGGCTGAACAGCTAATTATCAGAAGGGGGGATGGGGGAACCCTACTGATATAAAATTGAATATCTACAAAATGTTTTCCAAGTAATAAAGTATTGCAGTGTGCCTGGGCAATGCCTTACTAGTGATATTAAAATGCCAGCAACTGGCAACAAAAAACAAAGGGTTTTATGTCAAATATCTGGGTAAAACTATCTGTTCCACATTCAATCATTTAATAAAGGTATAGAACAGATGATTTTGGGTAAATTTTATCTATTCTGCAGTCATTTGTTTAAGAAATATGCACCAAACATTTGCGTTAAATTGCACGCTTGAAAAATAGTATAGTGGGTAGGAGCACAGATGATGAGGATAAATTTCATGGATTAAACTTCTCTTTCTGTCATTTTCTAGCTGTGTGATCTTGAATAAGTTGTTAGTTAAGTTCTCTCTTCCTTGATTTCCTTCCTAAAAAATGGTGTGACAACAACTGCCAGTACTCATCACTATCCAGGTTTTCTGTTTGTTCATAGATACAGAGTCCAAATATATTCCCCATCTCATGTACATTTACATCAGTTCAAGTGAACCTCTTCCAGCCAGTGAATTGAGAGCAGAAGTGACTGCAACTAGTCCAGCCTGGCCCATAAAACTTATTTGTGCATAATTTTGTTCTTCTTCCCCATCAATATGTAAAAAGTACAGAACTCTGATGATGTTCATGGCCTAAGCCACAGAATGGAAGATGGCAATGTCCCTGAATCACTGCTTGGAGAAGAAGCTTTCCTGCTCCACATGCAATCTACTGTGATATGAGAGAGAAATATACTTTCATCACGTAAATCTATGAATATTTGATACTTTGGGGTTTTTTTGTCCCTTGCTCTTTAGGTTAGGGCTCTATGATTGGACTTGGGCCAATGGAATTTGGGCAGAACTGATGTAAGACACTGCCATGCCTGACTTTTAATGTATTCTGTGCACACACCTCTATATGACTCTCTCCTTGTCAAGGAATTGTAAAGGCACATGATGAAGATGATGTTATAAAAAAATATAAGAAGTTCAGAGCCCTGAGTTACCATACTCTGATAAATCAACCTTTATACTGGTTAGCACTGAGATTTTGGGGTCCACTTCTACCCAGTAAAACCTGTCCATCCCTAACAATGAAGTTGATGAGGAAGTGTGTCATGGATTAAAACATATGAAGTAGTTTTTGTGTTCTTGGAAATTTCACAATGTACTTGGGGAAATAAAATATATATATATACATATATATATGTATATATGTATATATATATATATACATATATACATATATATATGTATATATATATATGTTAACTATATGAAAGGTGTAAGAAATACATGATAGCTACATTACTACTTTTAGGAGTAATGGAATTTTGCAATTTTTCACATCAGTTAGGAGAGTGACATGAAAAAACACAAGGATTTATATTTGATGATTCTTAAGGCAACTATTTAGTTTAAGTATATAAGTACTAAACAGATACTTTATTTTAGTTATTTTAAAATGAATTTTCTCCCATCGAAAAAGTACCTACTATCAAAATATACAGTTCACATAAAAATAATGTTTTAATAGAAAATAGAAAATTACATTTTTGAAAAAGGTAAACTCTTTGAATTTCCTTCTGTCAGCTTTTAATCAAGTGGCCTTTGAAGATCTAAATCTGTTGAGCTCCTGTTAACTCCATTAAGATTCTGTACCATGCTGGCTTTGAGCCTGCAAATTCCTACTGGCCTTTTCATAATTTACAATAGATGATTAGGCTTTTATTTACTTTTGTTTTTTGTTAGGTGTGCTCTATAAATTTGTTCTTCAGATAGACAACCTAGAGATGAATTTATAGAACTTATAAAGTAAATAAAATTATATCGATAAATAATATTTTCACAAAAAAAACATTTCTTCCATCATATCACATCCTTCACAGTCATTTAAAAGAAATAATTTCAGGTTTCCTTCTCCTCTAGAATATTATAGTTATGAATTACAGATTTCTCTCACCCTGGTTGGAAATGTTATTCTTCCAATTGATTTTTAACAGTGGGAAAATAGCTTTAGAAATGTAAATGATTCCTATCTTCAAGCAAGTATTTAGGAATGCATGACTGTCCAAAGAAAAAAATAGATGTGTTTGTAGTTGTATCATTCTCCCATGTCATATGTCAATCTTTGGACATTTCTGTTATTACACTTCATATAACATTTAACAGGTAATCAGCAATATGAGATTTTCTCTGAAAAAGTAATTTTCTAGTAAGGAATCTGAGACTCTAAGATACAAATATCTAATTTAACATTTCTCATAAGAGGTAAAGTCAAAAGTAAAAGAACCTATCCTGAGTCTTTGTTTTTAACCACTAGGGTATGCTATTTTCATTGTTTGTTAATTAAAATAATTTAACAAAATTTCATTATAAATAGATAATATATAATATATTAAGAACATGTTTTTTCCCCTCATGATACCATCATCTATCTAACAACGTGGAGTTACTAATGAAATCAGAAACAATATCAGAGGACATTTATATTTTGTTTTCCTTCTGAATTGTTTAATATGATTAAATCATTAATTATTAAAATTATTGCAAAACCAAACAAATGGGACCTAATTAGACTTAAAAGCTTTTGCACAGCAAAAGAAACCATAAACAAAATGAAAAGACAACCTACTGAATGGGAGAAAATATTTGCAAATGATATGACCCATTTGACCTGTAAGGGGTTAATATACAAAATATATAAACAGCTCATACAACTCAACAACAGAAAACCAACAATACGATTAAAAAATGGGCAGAAGACCTGAATAGACATTTTTCCAAAGAAGATATACAGATGGCTAAAAGGTACATGAAAATATGCCCAACATTGTTAATCATCAGAAAAATGCAAATTAAAACCACAATGAGATATCACCACACACTTGGCAGAATAGCTATCATTAAAACGTCTACAAATAACAAATATTGGCGAATATGTAGAGAAAAGGGAACCCTTGTACACTGTTGATGGGAATGTAAATTGGTGCAGCCACTATGGAAAACAGTATGGAGTTTCCTCAAAAAACTAAACATAAAACTACCATATGATCCAGCAAATCCCCTCATAGGTATATATCTGAAGAAAACAAAAACACTAATTTGAAAAGATTGCCTCCCAATGTTCATAGCAGCATTATTTACTGTAGCCAAGATATGGAAGCAACCTAAGTGTCCATCAACAGATGAATGGATAAAGAATATGTGATATTTATATATACAATGTAATATTACTGAGCCATAAAAAAGAATGAAATCTTAACCATTTGCAACAGCATGGATGGACCTGGAGGGTATTATGCTTAGTGAAATAAGTCAGACAAAGAAAGACAAGTTGTGTATGTTATCACTTATATATGTATAAATGTATATAACCAAACAGGAACAGACTCACAGATATAGGGAACAAACTACTGGTTACCAGTGGGGAGAGAGAAGAGGGAGAGGAAGATATGGGTGGGGGATGAAGAGGTACAAATTATTATGTATAAAAGACATAAGCTACAAGGATGTATCGTACAATAGAGGTAATATAGTCAACATTTTATAATAACTATGAAATGCATATAACCTTTAAAAATTGTGAATCACTATGTTGTACACCTGCAACTTACATAATATTGTACAGTAACTATACTTCAACTAAAAAATGGCAAAAAATTGGTTTCAAGATATACCTTATCCAATAAAGAAAAACAATGGACATATAAACAGAAAGATGGGTTCAACACAACCAAAGAGGAGTATTACTATGGATCTGATTTAAAGGTACTGACCCAGGTTCCACGAGTAATACAATAAAATATAAACATATTTTTAAATTGCTAGGAAACATACAGTGTACATAAACAAAATTCCTCACTTAGCAGAATCAGTGAATTAAAACAAAAGAGAAACATAGGATTTTTGATAAGTAGAACTGTCTCCAAATCAGTTTTGTCACTTTCCAATTATGTCAAATTGTACAAATTACTGAACCTCATTGAGAAGAAGAGATGGTAACAAGAGTCCCAAGTACCTGATAAGAGGATTGAATATACTAAAAAAAAATTCTTAGTAGAATGCTTTGTTATACCTATGGTATAAATAGATAACTCCTATTAAATAATACATTAAATCATATTAAAACAGACATGTTATTGATGTTATATTAAAATACAAAACTTTAATTTTACTTTTTTATTCACTAGGTGAATTAAGGTATTCAGGTTAACTAAAAGTTAAATAATTGATTCTCTGAAATCTCATATATCCCTAATGTCAAAATGTGTCTCACTAGTTATGGTGATAAAATTCAATTTGTTAGTAAAGGTGTACATTTGGAAGGTTTCAAAAGAAAGATTTTACTTTTTCCCTTTCTCAAAGTATAAGGAATGGCTAGCTTTTAAATTTGTCTCATTAAAATTCTGTTTATCACACCTCTTTTATTTCAAGAATTTCATAATCTATTTTAATTTTTTACTACAATCATTCCCTCCATCCTATTTTTTGTGCTTTCTTTTTTTAGTGTACTCTCTTTTTATCTGCCTCCTTTTATTCTGGTCAGAGGTCTGCACTGTTTGAAGTAGCAAAACAATCAAGTATTTACTGCCTACAAGGTAACAAGGCTTAAAATACCTGCCAAATGATTTAATATTTTCTCTTAAACATTAGGGAATACTAAAGGCTTTTTTGGAAGCTCCACCAGAAGAGGTAGTCACTAGAATCTTTTGGAATGAAAGCTATTTCCTACCATAAAGGAAAATACACAAAAGTGGGAGGAACACAAATGAAGTAATAAAGCAAGAGGGAACACCAGAAAACAATCAAATTGAGACAAACTTAGCTAGCCATGCCATGGGAGACTTCAGGGTTGTCATGCTCTCATGTTTGTTTTTTTTTAATTTAAAAAACTTTTTAAAAATTTTATATTAGAGCATACTTGACTTACAATGTTGTGTTAGTTTCAGGTGTATGGCAAAGTGATTTAGTTATACATATACATATGTCTCTTCTATTTCAGATTCTTTTCCTATATAGGTTATTACAGAGTATTGATTAGAGATCCCTGTGCTATATAAGTAGGTCCTTATCAGTTATCTATTTTCTATATAGTAGGGTGTATATGTTAATCTAAACCTCCTAATTTATCTCTCCCCCTCACCTTTCCCCTTTGGTAACCATAAGTTTGTTTTTGAAGTCTGTGAGTCTGTTTCTGTTTTGTAAATAAGTTCACTTGTATCATTTTTTTGATTCCACATATGTGGTAACATGGAATATTTGTCTTTTTCTGTCTTCCTTCACTTAGTATGATAATCTCTAGGTCCATCCATGTTGCTGCAAATGGCATTATTTCATTCTTTTTTAATGGCTGAGTAATATTTCTTTGTCTATATGCACCATATCTTCTTATCCATTCATCTATTGATGGACATTTAGGTTGCTTCCATGACTTGGCTATTGTAAATAGTGCTGTAGTGAACATTGGGGTGCATGTATCTTTTCAAAGTATGGTTTTCTCCAGGTATATGCCCAGGAGTGGGATTGCAGGATCATATGGTAACTCAATTTTTAGTTTTGTAAGGAACCTCTGTACTGCTCTCAGTAGTGGCTGTACCAATTTACATGCCCACTAGCAGAATAGGAGGGTTCCCTTTGCTCCACACCTCTCCAGCATTTATTGTTTGTAGACTTTTTGATGTTGGCCATTCTGACTGGTGTGAGGTGATACCTCATTGTAGTTTTGATTTGCATTTCTCTAATAATTAGCAAGGTTGAGCATCTTTTCATGTGCTTTTTGGTCATCTGTATGTCTTCTTTGGAGAAATGTCTATTTAGATCTGCTCATTTTTGATTGTTTTTTTTCCTTATTTTTCATTTTTTATATTGAGTTGCATGATCTGTTTTTATATTTTGGAGATTAATCCCTTGTCAGTTGCATGGTTTGCAAATATTTTCTCCCATTCTGTGGGTTGTCTTTTCGTTTTTTTATGGTTTCCTTTGATGTGTAAAAGTTTAATTAGGTCCTCTTTGTTTATTTTTGTTTTTATTTCCATTACTCTAGGAAGTAGATCCAAAAAGATATTGCTGCAGTTTATGTCAGTGTTCTGCCCATGTTTTCCTCTAAGAGTTTTATAGTATCTGGTCTTCCATTTAGCTCTTTAATCCATTTTGAGCTTATTTTTGTGTGTGGTGTTAAAGAATGTTCTAATTCATTTTTTTACATGTGGCTGTCCAGTTTTCCCAGCACCACTTATTGAAGAGACTGGTTTTCCTTCATTGTATATTCTTGCCTCCTTTGTTGTAGATTAATTGACCATAGGTACCTGGGTTTATTTATGGGATTTCTATCCTGTTCCATTGATCTATAAGTCAGTCTTTATGCCAGTACCATACTGTTTTGATGACTGTAGCTTTATAGTCTACTCTGAAGTCACAGAGCCTGATTCCTCCAGCTCCGTTTTTCTTTCTCAAGATTGCTTTGGCTATTCAGGGTCTTTTGTGTTTCCATACAAATTTTAAGATTTTCTGTTCTAGATCTGCAAAAAATGCCATTGGTAATTTGATAGGGATTGCATTGAATCTATAGATTGCCTTGGGTAGTATAGTCATTTTGACAATATTGATTCTCATGATCCAAGAACATGATACATCTTTCCATCTGCTTGTGTCATCTTCAATTTCTTTCATCAGCTTCTTATAGTTTTTGGAGTACAGGTCTTCTGCCTACTTAGGTAAGTTTATTCCTATGTATTTTATTCTTTTTGTTGTAATGGTAAATGGGATTGTTTCCTTAATTTCTCTTTCAGATTTTTCATTGTTAGTGCATAGGAATGCAAGAGATTTCTGTGTATTAATTTTGTATCCTGCAACTTAACCAAATTCATTAATGAGCTCTGGTAGTTTTCTGGTAGCATCTTTAGGATTTTCTATGTATAGTACCATGTCATTTGCAAACAGTGTCAGTTTTACTTCTTTTCCAATTTGCATTTCTTTTATTTCTTTTTCTTCTCTGATTGCTGTAGCTAGGACTTCCAAAACTATGTTGAATAAAAGTGGCAAGAGTGGATATCCTTGTCTCTTTCCTGATCTTAGAGGAAATGCTTTCAGCTTTTCCCCATTGAGTATGATGTTAGCTGTGGGTTTTTCATAAATGGCCTTTATTATATTGAGGTAGGTTCCCTCTATGCTCACTTTCTGGAGAGATTTTTTCCTAAATGGGTGTTGAATTTTGTCAAAAGCTTTTTCTGCATCTACTGAGATGATCATATGGTTTTTATTCTTCAGTTTGTTAATCTGGTGTATCACTTTGATTGATTTGAGTATATTGAAGAAACTGTGTATCCCTGGGATAGATCCCACCTGATCATGGTGTATGATGCTTTTAATGTGTTGTTGGGTTCGGTTTGCTAGTATTTTGTTGAGGATTTTTGCATCTATGCTCATGAGTGATATTGGCCTTTAATTTTCTTTTTTTGTTGTTGTTATATCTTTGTCTAGTTTTGGTATCAGGGTGATGGTGGCCTCGCAGAATGAGTTTGGGAGTGTTCCTTGCTATGCAATTTTTTTGAAGAGTTTCAGAAGGATAGGTGTTAACTCTTCTCTAAATGTTTGATAGAATTCACCTGTGAAGCCATTTGGTCCTGGTCTTTGTTTGTTGGGAGTTTTAAAATCACAGTTTCAATTTCAGTGCTTGTGATTGGTCTGTTCATATCTTCTATTTCTTCCTGGTTCAATTTTGGGAGATTGTACCTTTCTAAGAATTTGTCTATTCCTTCTAGGTTGTCCATTTTATTGGCATATAGTTGCTTGTATTAGTCTCTTATGATCCTCTGTATTTCTGTGGTGTCCATTGTAACTTCTCCTTATTCATTTCTAATTTTGATTTGAGCCCTCTCCCCATTTTTTTTTTTTTTTTATGAGTCTGGTTTTGTTTATCTTTTTGAATAGCTTTTTGTTTAGCTTTTAGTTTCATTGATCTTCTCTATTGTTTTCTTTGTCTCTATTTCATTTATTTCTTTCTGTTCTGATCTTTTATGATTTCTTTCCTTCTGTTAATTTTGGGTATTGTTTGTTCTTCTTTCTTTAGTTGCTTTAGGTGTTAGAGGTTTTACTTGTTTCCTGAGGTAAGATTACATTGCTATAAACTTCCCTCTTAGAACTGCTTCTGCTGTATAACATAGGTTTTGGGACATATTTTTGTTTTATTTCTAGGTATATTTTATTTCCTCTCTGATTTCTTCAGTGATGCATTGGGTGTTTAGTATTATTTAGCCTCCATGTGTTTCTGTTTTTTACAGTTTTTTTTTTTTCTTGTAGCTGATTTCTAATCTTATAGGTTTGTGGTCAGAAAAGATGCTCTATGATTTCAACTTTCTAAATTTATTGAGGCTTGCTTTATGGCCCAGCATGTAATCTATCCTGGAGAATGTTCCATGTGCACTTGAAAAGAATGTGTATTCTCCTGATTTCAGATGGAATGCTCTATAAATATCAATTAAGTCCATCTGGTATAATGTGTCATTTAAGAGCTGTGTTTATTGATTTTCTGCCTGGATGATCTGTCCATTGATGTAAGTGGGGTGTTAAAGTCCCCCAATAACATGTTATTGTTGATGTGATACTGCTGATGTCTACTTTTATGGCTGTTAGCATTTGTCTTACATACTGAAGTGCTCCTGTGTTGGGTGCATATATATTTGCAATTGTTATATCTTCTTCTTGGATTGATCCCTTGATCATTATGAAGTGTCCTTCTTTGTCTCTTATAACAGTCTTTATTTTAAAGTCTATTTTGAGTGCTGCTACTTCAGCTTTTCTTTTGATTTCCATCTGCATGGAATATCTTTTTCCATCCCTTCACTTTCAGTCTGTAAGTGTTCCTAGATCTGAAGTCGGTCTGTTGTTGACAGCATATATATGGGTCTTGTTTTTGTATCCATTCAGCCAGTCTATGTTTTTTGGTTGGAGCAGTTAACCCATTTACATTTAGGGTAATTACTGATATGTATATTCTTATTGCCATTTTGTTAATTGCTTTGGATTTGCTTTTGTATGTCTTTTTTCTTCCCTTTTTTGTTCTCTTATCTTGTGATTTGATGACTATCATTAGCGTTGTGTTTGGATTGCTTTTTCTTTTTTATGTGTGTATTTATTGTAGATTTTTGGTTCACAGTTATTGTGAGGTTTGCTATAGCAGTCTATATGTATACAAGATTGTTTTAAGTTGTTGGTCTCTCAATTTCAAATGCATTTGTAATATCCTGCATTTGTATTCTCCTCTTCTCATGATTGCTGGTTTTGATATCATATTGGTGTGTGGTTGATTTCCTACCTTTACTGTATTTTTGCCTTTACCAGTGAGCTTTCCCATTCATAATTTTCTTATTTCTAGTTGTGGGTTTTTCTTTTCCACTTAGAGAAGTTCCTTTAGCATTAGTTGTAAAGTTGGTTTTGTGGTGCTGAATTATTTTTGCTTTTGCTTGTCTGTAAAGCTTTTGATTTTTCCTTTGAATCTGATGAGAGCCTTACTGGGTAGAGTATTCTTGGTTGTAGGTTTTTCCCTTTCATCACTTTAAATATGTCATGTCAATCCTTTCTGGACTGCAGAGTTTCTGCTGAAAAATCAGCTGATAACCTTATGAGGATTTCCTTGTATGTTATTTGTTGCTTTTCCCTTGTTGATTTTAATATTTTCTCTTTGTCTTTAATTTTTGTCAGTTTGATTAATAGTGTCTCAGTGTGCTCCTCCTTGGAGTTTTCCTATCTGGTACTCTCTGAGCTTCCTGGACTTGGGTGGCTCTTTCATTTTCCATGTTAGGGAAGTTTTCCACTATTATCTCCTCAAATGTCTCAGGCCCTTCCTCTCTCTCTTTTTCCTTCTGGGGCCCCTATAGTGCAAATGTTGGTGCATTTAGTGTCGTCCCCAAGGTCTCCTAAATTATCATTTCTTTTCATTCTTTTTTCTTTATTCTGTTCTGTGGCAGTGATTTTCACCATTCTTTCCAGCTCACTTATCCATTCTTCTGCCTTATTTGTTCTTCTATTGATTCCTTCTAGTGTATTTTTCATTTCAGTTATTGTATTGTTCAACTCTGTTTGTTTGTTCTTTATATCTTCTAGTTCTTTGTTAAACATTTCTTGTACCTTCTTGGTCTGTGCCTCCATTATTTTTCTGAGATCTTGGATATCTTTACTATCATTACTTTGAATTCTTTTTCAGATCGATTGCCTACCTCCACTTCACTTAGCTGTTCTTCTGGTGGTTTTTCATTTTCTTTCATCTGGAACATATTCCTCTGCTGTATAACTTTGTCTACCTTTCTGTGTTTGCTGTCCTGCAGGCTGCAGAATTGTAGTACCTCTCACTTCTGATTTCTGCCCCCTGGTGGATGAGGCTTGTCTAAGAGGCTCATTCAGGCTTCCTGGTGTCAGGGACTGGTGCCTGCTCACTGGTGGGTGGAACTGGGTCTTGTCCCTCTGATGGGCAGGGCCGTGTCAAGGCATGTGTTTACAGGCAGCTGTGGGCTCAGGAAGACTTTAAGCAGCCTGTCTGCTCTTGGGTCAGGCTGTGTTCCTGCCCTGTTGGTTTGCCCTCAAGCATCCCAGCATTGGAGCCTACAGGCTGTTGGATGGGGCAGGTCTTAGTGTCAAAATGGCAGCCTCCAGGACAGCTCACTCCACTAAGTACTCCCCAGTACCTCCACCACCAGTGTCCTTGTCTCTTCAGTGAGCCACAGCCACCCCCTGCCTCCACAGGAGACCCTTCAAGACCAGAAAGTAGGTCTGGCACAGGTTCCTATGAAGTCACTTTTTCCCTGCATCCCAGTGCACACAGGACATTGTGTGCACCCTCCAAGAGTGGAGTTTCTGTTTCCCCCAGTCCTGTGGAGTTCCTATGATCAAGCCCACTGGCTTTCAAAGCCAAATGCTCTGGGGGCTCCTCCTCCTGATACCAGACCTGCAGACTGGGGGGCCTGATGTGGGACTCGGAGCTTTCACTCCTGTGGGAGAACTTCTGCAATATAATTATCTTCCAGTTTGTGGGTCACACACCCCGTGGGTACGGGATTTGATTGTATCGCAAATGAGCCCCTCCCACTGTCTCATTGTGGCTTCTTTGTCTTTGGAAGTAGAATATCTTTTTGCTAGATTCCAGTCTTCTTGTTGATCGTTGTTCAGCAGTACCTGTGATTTTGTTGTTTTCATGAGAGGAGGTGAAGTGAGGTCCTTCTACTCTGCCCTCTTCTTCTCACGCTAGCTCTCGTGTTCAAGAAGGAAGTTGATCTTGAATCAGGAACTTACAATGAAATTTGGCATTTTCTTAGTGGACAGAAATCATCTTAAAAATTAAACAATGAAAAATTTTAAAACCTGAAATATAGGTACTAAAAAAGTATTCTTCAAGTTGTATTGTATAATGTAAAAAATATTAAATATATTATTTCGATTAGCTTCAGAAAATAAAATGGTAATGACAAGCATTTGGAGATAAAATGTAATCAGGAAGACAGCAGCTTTCTGCACATGGTTACATATCAACTTTCTGTAATTCTTGTTTAATACACCAAGTGTGAAAGTAATAATAAAGTACTTCTTTGATTACTGAATTATTAAAACTGCATGGTGGACATGTCCTTTACTTTCATCTTAATATGTTAATTGCCACTCATCTATACTTTAAAATTTTGTCTTAATTAACATGCACATTTTTTAATGTTAGTCCTAGAGTGATTTAATTTAGATTGTAATGCTTATCTTGAACTTTCTAATGATTTTCTTTTTATTTACATATCCATTCATTCATTTTTTATTTCACATATTCAGTACTTATAAATCACTCTTCTGTTTGTTTAGGAATGGACTGAAGAAAAAATGATAGCATTGACTGGTGAGTCCTATTTAGTGTTAGAAACTAATACAGAAAATTATGCTTTAATAAGTTTCTAAAAGATAAATAAAAACAACCAGAAAGCAGAGTAAAGTTGAAGTAATGCAACTGTGGAGACTTTAAGTCAGAATGAGAAACATCAGAGAAAGTCATTTCCAGTTGTTTCTTTTTCTTTCTTTTGCTTTTCTTTTTTTTTCTTTTAATTCAACTGAGACAGAAGACTGTAAGTTCAGGCATATATATATGGAACGTTTATATCTCCAAAGGGCAGAGCTAGTACTTTTTGAGGTGTAATAGAAAATATTTTCTTTCAGGTACTTGATCAAATATTAATGTCCAATCACATGCATTTACTCATTACTGCAGAGTAGTTTTCAGTTTCTTTAGATTATTCCATTTGTAAGTAATTCACAAAGTTTAACTGTTTTTGAAAATAATTTCTAGAACTGGTTCATGTTATATTTGAAGTCATATCAGTTCTTGTAGATTTCATGGAATCAAATTCAGACTCATATGATGCCCTGAGACATCTGCCACACACATTAAGTCCCTTAACAACTACCACTTCTCTCAACTCACATGTCACTCAATTTATATTTATTTCTCTGAAATATATGACTGGCTTTCCAAAAATCCCCAAATCTCAAACACAGATAAAGTGAGCATGAAAGACAGACAAAAAAATCACCTACAATGCATTTCATGTTCTCCTGTGGTGTGATTGACTAAAAGAATTTCCCCATGAGAGAATACAATGAAGAACTTGCAGTTTTCTGTTTTCTTCTCTGACATCTGTCTGTTTATTTCTTTTAGGTGATAATGAGAATGAAGAACAAGGAGATCTGCAGCAATGAGTTTAAAATATTTCCAATCTGTGGATCATTTCACTAAAGACTCCTGGGGATGCCTCAATCTCTTTCTACAGTAAATGTCTTTTAAATAATGATTTATATAATTTTTTTCTCCTAAAAATATACTCATTAATTTAAATTCCTTGAAAGTAAATAGTATTACCTCAGTTTTTCTAATATATTACATAAACCAGATTCACAGTAGACATTTGATAAGTACTGTGTTTTTACTCCAGGTGTAAGAATTTGGAATTACTGAATCATGTGCAGAATGCAATGTTAATTTTTGAATGATTTCCAGAAGTGTGTCATCTACATATCACATAAACAAAAGACAAGGTGTGTACATCTTTGTTTATTAATCTGTTAATTAGGGAAATAATGGTACTAATGGTATAGTGATGTTGAAAGAACAGTATATATAAACCATGCATGAGACATTATAAGAGCTGTATAAGTTACTACATCAATTGTTTTGTATTAGGGCACCTGTCCAGACACAGATAATAGTATTTACTCACTTTAAATGAATACTTCTTCTCATACTTCTTGGTGATATACAATTTCCTTTAGTAGTGAGCTGAACAGGATAATGGAGAAACTAAAAATGCTTTTTTTTTCTTCTTTCTTCTCTAGTATAGGCTATTCTTAGACCACAAATGGAATATTTAATGTACCACTGGAAGAGACATGAGTCTCTTGACTGCCCCCCACTGAAATCCACCCCCAGATCAGACTTTTGAAAGAGAATTGAAGGAATATATTTTATAGTAAGTTCATAAATAAATTTGTAATTGCTCACATAAAAGATCTCCCTCTTTGAATTTGGCATGTTATGAGGCAGAACTTTTGTATCATAAAGGGTTTTTGTCTGTTAACACACTCACACCTGTTCTTTTTCATATAAACTCAAATGAATTTCATAGTAAAATCTACACTTTTACTGTAATCAGTACTGTCAGGAAGATCAGTAAAGAAAGAAATATCCAACACAAACTTTCACAAGGCTGTTTTTTCAACTCTATTTTAAACTTATATATTTTCATTTAGGATCAATCAGATAAGTCATACTCTAAAACTTTCAAAAATTTGTTGAATATATATTCCAGAAGCCACAAAAATAATCTGAGCAATGCAAGAATAAACGTCTTGAACAAAATCACTTCTTACATGATTTCCTATTAATATTATATTTTTCAATCAAACTTACAGGATTATTCAAGGTAATGAAGTTACAAAAATATTGTACATTAATGAAAATATTGTTTCACATGTTCCTCTTCTGTATAATATTGAACACTTTAATATCTAAATTTTATAACAAAATAATACAACTATAGGGTTCCTAGATATGCATTCAGAAACCTTAATATTTATGTACAAAAATCATTTATTGTCCACTTTCTACTATCCATTCTAATCAAGGTGTTCACACAATGTTTGCCTAGATGTCCAAGTAATCAGTTGCAGTTTGAATATTAATTGAAGAACATCCATTAATAAAATAAAAATGATAATCAAAACTTCCCACTTACGCGTATCATAAAAACAAATATATCACAAATGTTTTCTATAAGTGAGTTTAACCAAAATTTAAAAACAGACAATCCCCTCCTCCTAGAAATTTTCCCCATTAATATAAGCACTTTTGCTCAATTTAATACTGCATATTGCCAAAGAAAATCTACCTTGAGCAGAGTTAAACAGGCAAGGAAAATCTCACTCAAGACCATGACAAAAATTATTGAATGCTGGGGTAAGCTAATAAAAAAGTACTAGAGGACACATTGGGTTGAAAGGGTGGGGGTTGCTCAAGGTGATTAAGCCATCTGTATTTGCTGATCTTAGGCTCATAGATATTGGGAGATAGAAATTCTATCTTTGTTGATTGCACTGCAAAAGGATAGTTCTCAGATCCTTGAGAAAGACCTTCCTGAGTTATAAAATTGTCAAGAGGATTTTAAAAATATTTACTTCTCTAAGGGACAGAGAAGAAGTTTGCAAATTTTCTAAGGCTCTAAGAAAAGTGAGGTCAGGAAAGTATAGTCAAGAAGAAACATCTAAAGTTTAGTCAACCTGAGGGGAACTTTAGTCACTTTAGTCATTATCTTAACTATTGTAAAAAAAAAACAAAACAAAGGCATGGAGCAAAAGATTGGGAAAAAATGTAGAGTATTATAATAAGTCATAGGTAGATAGATATAGTTATATACAATCTAACAAATACAGTATTTTCTCCCAATAACAGCAAAAGCCAACTAAAAATACAATAGAAAATAAGATAGCATTCAAACGACAGATAAAGATATATTGGAAAGTAAATCTAATAGAAAGCATAAATCCTTTACAGAAAAAAATATAACATTCTATTTCAAGCACCTGCAAAAATATTTTATAAATGGCATACATATTTGAATAACTTTAGACATGCATAGTAAAAGTCAATTTTCTCCAAGTTAATGAAAGTCCACCAGTAATAAAATCAATTTTAGAAAACCGTATTGTTTTTAACAAATCATCATGATCCAAAAATAAAACAGGAAATTTGAATATATTATTTTTTCTAAATTTAAAAAATGTTGACAAATGTTAACTAAATTTAATGTGATCAACTTGCAATATACACAAATATTGAATCATTTTGTCATACACCTGTAAATAATATAATGTTGCATGTCAATTCTACCTCAATTAAAAAGTAAAATAAAATAAAAATAAATTTCAAAAGGAATAAAATAAAAATAACAGTTTTTGCATTTAAATATTTAATCAAAAGAAAATTTATATTTATTTATAACATGAAATATGAATATGAAATTGAAATATATATAAAATTAATTGAATATTATATGAATGTGAAATTTCTCTATTTTTTCACAGAAAGTAATTCCCCAAGCACTATTCACTGAACCATCTCTCCTCTTACTCACCTATACTACCAAAATGGAATTTTGTATTATATGAATGAATTTCTGTATTATCTCTCACTGCTTTTATTTATTTAATGCTGAGCCAAGGTTGCAGTTACTTATGTTTCATAACTGTAAAATAGGCACTAATATCTAGCAAGACACTCTTTTCCACAATTTGCATTTCTCCTGTTCCAATTTAAAAAAAAAAATTTTGATGCAATATTTCTGTATGAATTACGATGCATTGTCATTAGTGTAAAAAAATAATTAATTCAGATCTATGTTCAAAAGTCACCTCTTGCACACCTTACCCTGTTTTACTCTTCTACATGGGCTTGAAACATATTGCATGGTGTATTGTACATATCACATAAAAATAAATTTCACATTCCCTATCATATATTAAATATGCATTTTATATTTGTCTGCCTCCTTTATTAAAATATAAGCTCTTTGAAGGCATGGATTTTGTTAAGTTGGATCACTGCTGTATAGGTAGCATGTACAACATTCCTTACCTTGCAGTAAGCTCTAAATAAATTCATTTTACATAGGTGAAAGAATGAATAACATCTACCTGCATCCACTCACCCCCTCCAAATACTTGTTTCAGGAATGCACACTTCAAGTCTCATGTAGCATTCTCTTGATGACTATTATTGATCCAGGTACTACTGGTCTGTTCAAACTGAAAGAAAATACTTCATTCCCTTAATAGGGAAGTGATTTCCCCAATCTCTCACTGATGGAAAGGATAAAGTGTGTGACTTCAGATTGCTGACACACTGCTAATATATTTTTTGTGACTATGAGGGATGTTACTATGAAGACAAAATGAAAATTCAAAAGAAGGCTGTGCAACTCCAATAAAGATGTTAAAAATAAATAAGTAAGTAAGTAAGTAAATAAATAAATAAATAAAATGAGGATGATTTAAATAGCCAAAAAAAAAAAAAAAAAGAAGGCTGGGCAGAGTTACTAGCAGGGATAATAAAAAAGAAATTGCCTCTGACCTCAGGATGCATAATGCTTGGCTCCTGCCTTACCTTTGAGCATGTTGCTATTTCTTAGATTGCATATTTTAATTGAATATTTTAATTCAATATATATATTTAAATAAAAATTGAACTTGAGTTTAATATTACTTGCAGTTGGAAACACTTACTAGAGTGGGATCCAGAAGTTCCCTTCAGAAGAATTTGTCACCTCCATCAGGAATTGCTAGTTTTCTCTAAGCATGCCAATTTAGTAAATATCCAGTCAAAGATGGGAAAAATTCTGTCAAATGCTGGTGATCTTCCTGCATGAAATAAAAGAAATAGCAACAAGTTCATCGTCATCAACACAATGTCAATTCCCGAAATGAAGCATAACATTGTAATTAAGGTTGAATGCTCCAGATTCAGACAAAACTTCTAAATTAATATTTCAACTTATATTAATTATGAACTGTGCTTTTGAGCAATTTTCTAAGATTCAGTTTCTTTGGAAATATTTTGAAACTGCAAAACTAGTTAATTATTAATAATAAATAATAAATTCTGGGAGAGAAGAGTTACAGGCTATTAATTATATGGTATTTGTGTGGGAAGGTATTTATGTGGTGTAAACTTGAAAATCCATAGCAGTGGTCAAATAGTGACTTCAGTTTGATAAAGTGAATAAAGCTAATAGGCAAAATATATGATAAAAAACCCAAATTATTTTGTTGTTTTTATTGTTACCTTTTCTATAAAAATTGTTTTGAAGGTCTCAATGTAACTTTTAAATTACTGGTAGTATTTTAAAAATGGTGATTTAAATGTTGAACTTGGGTCACATGTTTTTTAAATACCATCTGGTTGCTTTATAAGACTATTCCGTGTTCCATATTTTGAGATGAGAAAACTTAGGCCCTGCAGAAATGGATTGTAAGTGGCAGAGAAATCATGAAGCTAGTTTTCTTTTCTGTTAATCACATTGAATTTCTACCACAAAAACCTGTCAATTAAAATGGGCTTTTGTTACATTCTTAAGGAGAAAGGAAGTCATTATGGGCTAGTGAGAAGGAGTGACACAATATAACTCACAATAGTGACAATATTAAAAAATCACTCTGTCTGCTGTGCCCAGAATAGAAAAGGGGGAGGGAGATGTGTATGGAAGCAGGAGGATAGGTTAAGAGATTATGAAGATGGATGATCATGACGTGAATGTCTGTGGAAGTAAGGAGAAATATTCTGATTCTGGATATTGTTTGAAAGTAGAACCAACAATATTTGTTAATTTATTGGCTATTGGGATATGGCAGAAAAAGAAGGTCAAGATGACGTCAAGGTTCTTGACCTGAGAACATGGAGAGAGGGTATTGAAGTTTATTGACATAGGAAATAGAATATGAGTACTAAGTGTGTGGGGAAGAGAGGTGAAAAGTAAGTTTTGAAATTTCTTTTCATGTCCAAATATAGGTTTTCATCCAGGAAGGAGTTAAATACAAGAACCTGGAATTACAAGAACAATGTGAAGTAGGATCATAAAGTGGGGAATTTTTAGGATATATATGATATTTAATGTTATAGAACCACAGAAAAGGGCAAAGAAACTGGCTGGAAAGCTAGAGGATGTCACAAGTACTAGCTGTAATGCAATCACTTTTGTCTGAGTCCAAAGACAGCTATTGTTTCATGCCTAAAGTACAAGAAATGTATAAATCTTGCTTGTAGGCTTCCCCAGGGCTCTGACTCTGTCATTTTATATTATTGAGAGGAAAGCAGGGGAGAGGGAAAAAAAAAAATAGAAAAGGCAAGGAAAGTGAGGGAGATGTGGTAAAAAACGTTGCATCTTTAAGAAAAGTGTAAAACAGTTAAGAGGTGTATTAAGGTCCCATAAAAGAATTAAAAAAGGAAATGCAGACAGTTTAGTGAAGTATTGTATAGGCTACATACCTATCAGCTTGCTTCATTCTGATGACTGTAGTAGACATTCATATTGTACTATTCACATTCCCTTTGCATACAAGTGTAACTATTTGCAGGCTGAAGATACTAGCTTAAATTTATAAGCTTATACAGAGAATTGTACTTGGCTGACAAAAGCCATCTAATAAGATACCTGGCACAACTCTTAGAGTCAGTCATAGGCCAACAGATACATGGGTACAAAAGCCTGGATTTTTTGTCTCAAGACACCAGAATTCCGTAGCACAATTTGAAATTCAGGTTCCCTGATGGATCAAGCCAAGTCTAGATTTACCTGGCATCCAATCATAGCTTGGCTCTTTCCACTTTCTTATTCTGCTTACCTCAGCTTCTTATAGGTTTCTACAGAAGAGCACTCCCTCAAAAAATCATGTACACCAGATTTTTTAATCACAGGTTCTGTTTCTAGGAAAGATTACCTAAGGCAGATTTTGGATATATTTTGAAGATAAAGTTGTCAGGATTAGCTGATCATTTAGTTCTGAGAAATGAGTATAAAATATAAGTCAAATTTGACATTAGGAAGGAAATTCTAAAGATAGGTTAATGGATTTAGCTCATTCATCAGCTAAAGAACAAAACGGAACTGAAGACACCTTCACTAAAGTAAGTTAACTATTGATATTCCATGGCATGCTGTAGCTGTACAAAAGTTAGGATTTGCACCAATATCGAGTTAGGATAAGATAGACATAGAAAGGAATGCACTGACTCATACAATATTGCTGGAGTTGAGATAGATGGGGAATAGTTGCTATTAGAACTCTAGAATCAAGTGACTGTCGCTGAGGACCAATAGTATTTTGGAAGGAAAAACTGTTAGGCTCAACGGAATCCATCATGTATGCAAAGAAAAATATAGCATCTAGAACTCTTCCTATTCAATAAAAATCTTCATCTACTGTGTCAGAGGGTTATTCATGCGAGCACTAGACTTCGGACATAATTTTGAGTAGGAGATCATCAGTAAAGGTTAAATTATCAGGTTTGCAATTCTACTGTGCCAAAGTCTGGGCCCTGTCAGAGAAGGAGCAGACTTTGGGGCATGTCAAGGCAGATGACTGAGAGGAATGAAGACCCAGCATCCCCTGAAACCTGTGTATCTGCAGGAGTAGCCCATTCTTTCTTGTTAAGTGAGAATGCCCCTTCTTCCCTTGCTTGAAGACTATGCAGAAGTCTCAAATATTGCAACAGGGAAACTAATAACATTGAGAAGATTAGTAATGGTTGATCTCTATAGACAAGGGCTTACAGAAAATAAAGATGTTATCGAACTGGAATCCTCAATAGCAAAAGGGATGATGGGAAGCTGAAATATCAGTGGCCAATGGCAGCACTTAACCATCAGTTATAAGGTTGGTGTAATAACCATAATCAACAGTGTGTTAAAAAGGTTGTCAAAGAGTGACCTTCTCCTCAGGTACTTATGGAAGTGGCTAATAGAAAACAGACTTCCAAGAGACAAAATAGATGGACAGCCAACAAAGGAATTGCTTAACATATATAAATAAAAGATATCTACAATGTACGAGCAGAAGGCTAAAGGCAATCAATCCAATGGAAAGCTATGATTCACCCATTGGTTTCAAGAACTGAACTAGTACGCAGACTCAGCACCCTTTGACTGAAGCAAGGGATGGTCCTCATGAAGAAGGACTATCCAACCATGTAGTATGTGGACTCAGTGGTAGTTATTCTGCTCTTCCCCAAAGGGATCTATAGTCATTTACATAAGTAACCATGTCCCAGTGAAAGGGAAATAACCCATATTTCCAGAAGTATTAGATTCAGGGTCCATGTTAACATTGATACTCAAGGGCCAAAAGTGTTGGTTAAAGTAGAATAGTATATAGTGATTAGATGTAAAAATTGAGCACCGACCAGTTCAATTTCATAGTAAATTCATTGATTTTATTGCCCAAACTGGTGATCACTTCCCCATTCCCAAATATACAATTCAATTTAACATATTTAGAAGTGGGATCTTTGACCTATAGAATAAGAATTATTCTAGTAAAAAACAAACAAACAAGCAAATAAACAAAAAATGGAAATCTTGAAAACTTCCTATCATGCCCAGTCAAGATAGTCAATCAAAAACAGTAGGCCAGATTACTGCCTCTCTCAAAAACGTAAGTAATATAGAGATGATATTCCCCATTATTCCCATATTTTATTCCAACATAAAACCTTTGGAAAAACTAGGTAAATCATGACAGATGATAATAGACTAGCAAAAATGTAACTAAGTTTGAGTCACAATTTTAACACTTTTACTAATTGTGGTACTTTTAGTATAGAGTAGTACAGCCTTGGTAAGGGTTATATAGATATTGGTCTGGCAAATGTGTTTTATTTCTCTCAATGCCCACCACTGAAGAAGATATGCAGTTTTAATTCACATGATATGACTATCAGTATACATTCATAGTCCTGTCAAAGATATCTTTAATTCTACACTCTGATGCTATATAGTCTAAAAAAACATTTGGAGATGTCATACTGATTCATTATATTTGTGATATTGATTACATTGTATCTGGCTAGCAATAAGCAGCAAGCATTCTGGATTCCTTACTGAGACATAAACATAAAAATTGTAAAGAAATTGTTACTTTGATGAAGATTTTAGGTATGCAGGGGTTTGGGACAGACCAGGACATCTTCTCCAAAGAAAAGGACAAGTATTTGTAACTCTCCTACTCTACCACTAAGAAAAAACAACCCTTTGTAGACGTCTTCACATTTTAGAAGTAGCATTTTCTCCAAGGGGTGGTGGGGATACAGCTGTAACCCATTTACTGAGCAAGGAGGGAGGCTCCTGGTTCTTAATTGGTGCCAGAACAATAATGAATCCTGAAATGAGTACAGTGTGTGAGACAAGCAGTCTTGCTGGATTGGGTCATATGATTCAGTAGACCACCCAGATAGTAGAGGTATCCGGGGGTGGAAGATAAAGTAATTTATCGTCATAGGGATGGATACTTACCATGCCATGTGTAGTTGAAAGTTACAGTCTATTTGAAAATATACTTCCTGGCATAATACTAGTTCTTGGTAGAACTAGAGTAATTGATCATGAGACACAAAGTGAATGTGAATCCTGAACTTCCCCCATAAGTTAGATAGTTTTGACCAATGATCATAAAGTTAGTTGAGACCAGCAGCCATCCAACCTAAGTTAAAAGTGATATATCTATGACTGGGTCTGAGAAGTAGTAGAGAGCACAAGCTAGCTGCATGAACACATGATCCGGAACTCCACTTTACCCACCTCTTCTACACTTCTGCCATTCCCTCACCTCACACAAATTGCAGTATTGAGGTATTCTATATGAAAGCTGGTGAAAGAGGGGAAAAATGGAGCTTGGGTTACAGATGTGTCACCATGTATGTTGGTTTGAGTTGAAATGACTGTCGGGTGCACTATGCCTTCATTCAGAGTGATAATGCTAAAAGATATGGATAAAGGTAAATCCTCCCAAGAGACAGACTTTCAAGCAATGTACTAGTTATTTAATTTGTGTGGAGAAAGAAATGTTCTTGGGTTAATGAAATACCTGGACTCATCAACAGTAATGAATGGCTTAGCTTATTTTTTAAGGGACCTGAGGAATAAGAAGATCTAGCACAAGGAGTTATCTGGTAGAGAAATGTGGATGGACTTATGGGAATGGGCACAAATGGTGAAGATATTACATGTTATTTCCCACAGTGGACTTCCACTGCAGGAAACACACTAATGAACAAATGGAGAGGACAATTTAGCCAGTAGCTGTCAGTCAACCCCTGTCCTTAAAGACTCAAATACTTTTGCTATTGTGGCAGAAATGAGAGTAAGGCAAGAGCCCAAGAGCATGAGTTTTTCACTCAACACAGCTGATCTAACATGTACTGCAATGAAATCTTAGACCTGCCTGCAGCAGAGACAGTAAGCTCCCACTGTAGTAGCAAGGAAGAAACCAACTATGCACTTAGTGGCAAGTTGTTTATACTGCAACCATTCCATTTTCATAAAAGGCAATGTTTTATCCTGATATGGAGTGATACATTTTCTGGATATGGGTCTGCCTTTCATGCAAGCCTTTCAGCCTATCTCTGAGGGCTCAAATAATATTGATCCACTAACACTGAATCCCTCATGTTACTTTCTCAGGACAAGGAATCTTCTTTAAAGCAAACTATATGCAGAAGTGGGAGAATGACTATAGGATCTGCTACATAGTTCACCATCCAGAAGCTGCAGCCTGATTGAGCAGAAGAAGGGCCATATCCTGAAAAGGTAAACTACCAAGGTACAGAAAGCAAGGAGTGGAAACAGGAGTGACTCTATTCACAATTACTATCAGCTGTCCACTTGGTGAATATGTGCTTCCTCTTTCTGCAAATTTAGGCTTTGCAGGACTGGGGATCTTGGTTCCTAGATTGGACACACAGGAGGAACCTCACTACTCTTAAAACTATGGCCACTTCTTGGCCGCTTTGAGTAACTTGTGTAGGCAAAATAGTACCATATTGTTGGTAGAGCTGCTGCTACATATGGGGTAGGGAAAAATATGTTTGAGATTTAGTTGATTCTGTGGGCATTTTTGGATACTCATATGCCTGGTTCAACTGTAAATATTCAAGTACAACAATCACTGTCTTATAAAGGCATGGTAAATAGGAAGATCATCATCTTCAAGGACCAAGTCCTATATTACTCCAGACAAATGAACACACACACGCACACACAAATACATATATATACAAAAAATTCCAATTTAATTACTCCTTATAACTATATATTTTGCTAGTCAAGTTAAATATTTTCATTCTGTTTCTCTACTTCTGGTGTAAATTTTCTCAATTGTTATAGTTTATTTGATACATTATCTTTTTGGTAGGACTATTTTCTTCCAGCTTTTCCTATATTTAGATAGAGAACAAGTCTGTATATCATAGGTATTATATCTATATTTCAAATGTAAGTGAATTTTTCAAGCCAAAATGAGTTTTTGAACACAACTCATCATTGAAAATCTGAGCATAATGAAATCTCAATACACTGAAATATCTATTATTGTTTGCATGAAAAGTTTAAATTGGATTATGTATACATGAGTGCAATCATTGATATTGACACAATTTTGTAAAGGGACAATTTCATTAATATGTGTCTCTGCCTTTCTCCTTCAAATCTATAATTTAAAAAGAAAGAAAATCAAATACCATGTCTACTAATTTTCTTCCTCAGTACAGTTTCCAAAGAATTGTGCCCTTGTCATTAAGTGTCAGAAGCAGCAGAAGAGCTGGAAGAAAGGAGAAGAGACAAAGAAAGTGAAACACAATAATAAGCAACATGGCCTCTATTTGTGTTCCTTACCTCCCGTACCCAAGCTCTTCTTCATTGAAATATCTAATTCCAAACTAAAAATTACTTTCTCCAGGTAAAAACTCATTAGTCTCTTTCCTATTAGTCATTTAAAAGATCATTCAAATTCAAATGAGTTAATATTAGCTCTAGACATGCTTTTGTCCATGAGTATCTATAGTCACTGGAAGGCGTGGTTTTATCGTGCGTGATTTTGTAAGCTAATAAATTACATTTATACTAAGTTTTGAAGAAAAACTCTAAAAGGAGGTACTTAACTCCCTTCATGGAGAGTAGGAAAGTCAGAAAAATAATTGGACTGTTTATAAATTTCTGTCCCTGAAAGAAAGGATATGCATATGTTTTAATAGAGAAGGAGACTTTATTAGGTTGAAGGGATTTTCATTATTTGTGTTTCTAGTATATGCTGATATCAGTTAAGGCAGTCCTGGATTGAAAACACAGATACTAATATCAAAAAGTGAGATATTAATTTCACCTTTTGTAGACCTATATACTATCAGTTTGGTTTACGTGTCAGTCTTTTAGTGAACATGCATCTTATCATGAAAGTCATATCAACAGAGATGGTTCTGACAGTAGTATCTAATTGAAACCACCAAATGTGAGAAGCACACTCATTAGTAACCATACTTATGGAGGCAGCAAGCTATTTCCACTATAACACCTCTATATAGGTTTCCTATAAACATGTTTAGGCAGGACTTTGGAATAAAAAGTATTTTAAGAATAGTGCACTTATAAATCCTATATTCAGACGTATATTCCACTGTGCCACCCTATTACACAAAACCCACAATCTGCCCTCCCTGATTATCACTTCAGCTAAAATTAATTAAAATACCATACAAATTTCAGTTTTGAGGTAAAGTTTATACAGCCTAATCTCTGAAGTTCATGTTGATAGCTTTCGATAATTGTTTCTCTTTCATTTTGTTTTAACATCTTTATTGGAGTATAATTACTTTACAATGGTGTGTTAGTTTCTGCTGTATAACAAAGTGAATCAGCTATACATATACATACATCCCCACACCTCCTCTCTCCTGCATCTCCCTCCCACCCTCCCTATCCCACCCCTCTAAGTGGACACAAAGCACCGAGCTGATCTCCCTGTGCTATGCGGCTGTTTCCCACTAGCTATCTGTTTTACATTTGGTAGTGTATATATGTCCATGCTACTCTCTCACTTTGTCTCAGCTTACCCTTCCCCCTCCCCGTGTCCTAAAGTCCATTCTCTATGTCTGTGTCTTTATTCCTGTCCTGCCCCTAGGTTCTTCAGAAACTTTTTTTTTTTTTAAGATTCCATATATATGTGTTAGCATACGGTGTTTGTTTTTCTCTTTCTGACTTACTTCACTCTGTATGACAGTCTGTAGGTCCATCCACCTCGCTACAAATAACTCAATTTCGTTTCTTTTTATGGCTGAGTAATATACCATTGTATATATGTGCCACATTTTCTTTATCCATTCCTCTGTCGATGGACACTTAGGTTGCTTTCATGTCCTGGCTATTGTAAATAGAGCTGCAATGAACATTGTGGTACATGACTCTTTTTGAATTATGGTGTTCTCCGGGTGTATGCCCAGTAGTGGGATTGCTGGGTCATATGGTAGTTCTATTTTTAGTTTTTTGAGGAACCTCCATACTGTTCTCCATAGTGGCTGTATCAATTTACATCCCCACCAATAGTGCAAGAGGGTTCCCTTTTCTCCACACCCTCTCCAGTATTTATTATTTGTAGATTTTTTGATAATGGCCATTCTGACCGGTGTGACGTGATACCTCATGTAGTTTTGATTTGCATTTCTCTAATGATTAGTGATGTCGAGCATCCTTTCATGTGTTTGGTGGCAATCTGTATATCTTCTTTGGAGAAATGTCTATTTAGGTCTTCTGCCCATTTCTGGACTACTGAGTACTTGAAGTGTAATTAATGTGATCAGTAACTCGTGGAAGGAATACTTGCTACTTTCATGTCTGGTTACAAACCACATGGAAATTTGCCTCTTCAATTATTTTCTTTTAGTCTTCAACAATCTGAATTTTAATGCATGGAATAACTAAAGTCAACTGAGAATATTATGTACTTTTCTAAAAATTGCCACCAATTCTATATCCAAACCTATTTAAAACCATTCAAACTATCTCTATCTCTATCTACATTTATCCATCTATCTGGAGTTTTATATACATGCATGTAATGCACACAAATATGTATATGTGTATACACATTCATATATACATACATATACATATACATATACATATACATATACATATACATATACATATACATATACATATACATATACATATACATATATAGTGGTATCGGAATAATGGCTTTCCCAAAATTTCCCAAGCCCTAATCCCCAGAACCTGTGAATATGCAGCCTTAAAAAGTGACTTTCCAGATGTGATTAAAATTAGGAACCTTAGAATGGGGACATTATTCTGGATTGTCCCAGGGGATCCAGTGTAATCCCTTGAATCTTTACAAATAGAAAAAATAGGCAGAACAGACAGCCTAGGAGATGCAGTACCAAGAGGAAGCAGAAGAGAGGCTGCAAAACGAGAAGGCCTGGAGGTATGGTCATTGGCTCTGAGATGGAGGGGCCCACATGCAAGGTCCTGATGGAGTCCTCTGGGAGGTAAGGATGGTCTCCAGGTGACAATCTGCAAGGAAATGGGAGCCCCAGTCCTACAAATGAATGGAATTGCATTCTACCAACAACTTAAATGAGCTTGGAAGCAGAATATTCCCCAGAGCCCACTCTAAGAAAAGTGGCCCTGCCAACACCTTTATTTTGGTCTTGTGAGACACAAGAGCTGAGAAACCACCTAAGCCGTTGCGTGCCTAGGCTTATGACCTATGAAAACTGTGAGGTCACAAATGGGTACTGTTTTAAGCCACTGATTTTGTGGTAATTTTTTATGGTGGCTATAGAAAATTAATTCATACAGTTACTTTTTTTTTTTTCCCTTTCCCCAATAATATTAAGCCATAGAAGACTCAGGGGTGCTATTTTTTGGAAAAACAGTCAAGGTGTCCAGCCTGGGGGAACTTTAGCTTAAGTTTAATGCTCATGTTTTCTCCTCTGGGTTCTTTTAATTTGTCCTTAGTTATATTTCTACACCTAAACATTAAAGTCCAAAATATACGTACTTTAGTAAATTTATTATATGTATATATTATTGACTTTTACAGCTGAAGAAAATTGATTTTTTTTTCAAAATCAGAAAGAGAGAAGGAGGGAAGTATACACAAGAGACTATGATTGCTGTTTCACAATTGCTATTTTTTTAAACTTGGAACTGAATTACTTTTTTATTTAAACTTCTTATATAGAAAAAGCAAATCAGGTCCAGAGATATAAGGTAATTATAAGCTTGAAGTCACACAACTAAAGAAATTGCCAGTGTGAAATTCAATTTATTACAGTCTGACTTCAAAAGGTCTTCTCTTTCACCCAGTCCATAATGCCTCACTCAGGAACATTAAACTGTGCCTTCAACTTTACTGCTATCATTGTGTCATGGAGCCTAGCAAAGTGCTGGACATAGAAAAAGTATTTGATATACATGCATTTCACTGACTTAACCAGAAGAAAAAGACAGATGTCTTTTGTTTAAGACCAAAATAGATTAAAACAGAAGAGATTAAAACAACAGGGCATCACCTTCTAACTTTCTGTATAGCTATCATCTACCCAGAGAAACCTTCTCAGGGTTTTTTAAGGAATGATTTAAAATTTATATCTTTCTGCTATTTATATGAATTGTAACTATACTTACTGTTGTAAAGTAGGGTAGGATAATGATTGAGAGCACACTTTTGAATCAGACTGTCTTGAATCTTGGCTCCGCTATTTAACCAACTAAACCCCATCCTTATTTGTCTACTATTTCTTCTTCTAATTCAGGGGTTGGCAAACCATAACCTGTGGGCTAAATCTAACCTGTGGGCTGTTTTAATACAGTCCATGAGTTGAGAATGGTTTGTAGATTTGAAAAGGGTTTTAAATGAAAACAGGATAATATGTGACAAAGATCATACATGACCCTCAAAGCCTAAACTGCTTACTAACTGGCTATCCACAGAAAAAGTTTATCAATCCCCCTCCAACTCTTCTGTGCCTTATGATTTTGTTTTTCTGCTGTGATTTCTGGAATATTTCTCCATATTTTCACACAGTTGGCCCCATTTTTCATTCAGATTTTACCTTGAAAATCACATCTTTAGATAAGTTTCCCTATTCATTTTCTTCCATATCATTTCACGTGATTTTTACAATATCATTTTTCATACCTATTTATGATAGGATTTATCATAGCATTATCAGTTTATAATGGCGTTTATCATTTATCATTTTATGATTGTATTTAACACGCACACATATATATAGTTTGATTATTGTTTTTCCCTCACTTCTGTAATCAAAGAGAGTGACACTTCTGTCTTTCCATCAATGTATCATCATGATCTATCATGTGAACATATTCTATAAATTTACTGAAAAAACAAATATGTGTACAAATAAACATCTTACCTTGCGTAAATTCTCATATAACATACTTATCTCTAAGTATCATTATAGAATGAATGTAGTGATCAGCAATTTGGAGGATAAAATTATTTTGGAGCTACAGCCCTGTTTGAATGACTGCATTGCTATTACCTCAGAAAAGGCAATAGCTCTGTTCTGGTCTCATGAAGTTGATATGCTTTTTTTTCTTTAAGGTTCGCTTTTCTTCAGCATTTTTAGAAAAAATTACTGTCACTCAAATATATTCATTTCCAAAATTTCTACTTCCATTAAATAAGAATAATTGACAGAGAGCTCTGTAGAAAAGTGAGGCATTGAATTGTGATAATCACCCAGGAAATTGCCTCAATCCTCTGTTGTCTTTCTGGTTAAGAAGGAAGAGCCTATATTTTCGAACTTAGGCAGTTGGTTTAAGTGGAACAAAAGAAACTTGCTGTGATTCTGTTTGAGACAAAGTGTCTTCACTATAGCAGTGTTTCATTTCAATATGATTTGGGAGTTCATTTCTATTTACAGCACACTTAGGACTTTCAATGCTTTCTTGCCAAAGAACAGTGATATTTTGCACATGGACTCCAGTTTTAAAAGGCTTGAATTTTATGAGGCATCATTATAAAAATTAGGAGAACTAGCTAAACTTTCTTAATTTATTGTTTACTAAAACATGAATGTGTTATTGCTATCCAAAGCTACTAATAGGATAATAATCTAATTCTCTAAAAATGTGTTTTCACTTCTGCCCCACCAGTTCCAGTCTCTTGCTCTCTTTTTCTCTCTTTCTACACAAACACACACACATTTGCATATTTATGTATGTTTTGTGGCTTGTATACATATATGTTTATATAGGTTTCTATTCTTTTTGACTGATGTTTTCTTCGGTAAGATAAGGTACAATTGTATGTTTTTACTTATTCAATGAAAAATAATGTGTCAAGTGTCTTAGTACTTCACAGAATGTCTTGCATGCAATAAGTTTATAAATATTTGCTGAATTGAATTCACTTTGCTCTTTGTATTAGTCTGCTTGGGCTGCCATATCAAAAGACCATAGACTGGGTGGCTTAAACAACAGTTGACTCTTATAGCAGGATTTGGTTTTGGTGAGGCTTGCACATGGCCGCCTTCTCACTGTGTCTCTCTCTCCCTATTCTTGTAAGTCCACAGTCCTGTCAGATTAGGGCGCCAGCTTTATGAGTTCATATACTCTTAATTACCTCCTAAAGACCATATTTCCAAAAAAAAAAAGGACATTGGGAGTTAGAGCTTCAACAAAAGGAGGCCACAGTTCAGGCCATAACACTCTTCTTTGAATAATTTTCTATTTCTTTGTTTTTGTGTTTTTTTTAGTTTAGTTTTAAAAATAATGTTCATGGGAGTTAATTTACTTAATTAATAGCCTGCAAATATTTATATTGATCTTTTTATATCTTCATATTTAGAGTTATGAATATTAATACTTGTCTCATATTTTTTCATGATTGGCATGTGTTTATTCCTAGAATAGCCTGCTTTAAACTTCAAGGGTTGGAAATTTGCTCTGGAAAACAAGTAATTCTTGTAGCATTTTTTAAAGCACCTTAGAGTTATAAAATTGAAAGTTGAAAATCCTTTCCTCTGAGTTTACAAGCTTTCTGTTTAAAGTGACACATTTTTCTGTCTCATCATGTGGGAAGTCTCAATCACTCATCTTTTTTTTCAACAAGTGGTGGCTATAATACCGTTTCTGCATAGGAGTTTTATTAAGTTGTTTTATTAAATTCAAGTTGTATTAAATAGTTTAATATTAGATTTTATTGTCTAATAAATTACATAGAGAAATCAATTTTATCTTTTTCATTACATCATAATAAAACTCCACTTGATTTTTTTTACAGAAAATACTAGAAAATGCTTCCACTGTTAGAACCCATTCATCATAAACCACTACATTTCTTCTTTGTTCTAAGCACTTCAATTCTCTATTATGTGGCAAAACCTCTAGATTCCCCTCCATTCTCACTATCCTTTGTACATACCTTCTTGCCTTAGAAAAAATTATGGTAACCAAAACTAAATACATATTGGTGTAATCTGGTCAGAGGAAATACAAATAGCTCCCTAAATTAAGTCCACAATATGGTATTTACAACAATGCAACTGAGGCTAAGAAATGGTGAAGAACTTACCCAGAGTTAATTACAGATTTTAGAACTTCATTCAGACTTACCTGACTCCAAAGTCAACAACCGTATGTGCATTTCTTCCTGAACTTTAGGGAACAGATAAGACATTTCTGATACTGAGATAGGTGCATCACCTAAAACCATATTTATATATGTAAATTTTTTGTGAAAGAGTCTGCCAAATGTATTAAAAGATACAGCATGGATAACTATCAACATTAAATAACTGAATGTGTTGTCTATTAGAATTGATACTTGGGGATAGATTTTAAAATCACATATGAGAAAGTGGGGGCCTATCTCAGATATTGTATCCTGGGCAGTAAGTGCTAAGGTTCTAAATCCATGAAGTTGGAAGATTTTCCAACTGATCCTAGTCAAGCTTTTCTGGGACCCATTTTTCCTTTACATAACAAACAGAAAATATAATTGCTACTGGCTTTAAAATTTTAGTTCTCAGAAATAAGCATGAAACCAGAAGATTGGGTTAAAATACTTTTTAATTGAAATGGAATAGAATCAAAACAAGTTTGCTTGATGACAATGTTAGCAGGCTGCAGAGACTTCTCCTGACTATGAGTCTATAGGCAACCTTTGGAACAACCTCAACAGTATAGACAGTACATATATCTCTGAAAAGCCTCCTAAATATCCTGCTTTACATAAATTAACCACTTTTTCACTCACTGATTTTTGGGTTTTTTTTCGTTTTAATTTCTGTTGAACAGAGGCCTCACCTAGCATTCTCTTGATTTCCACCATCTTAACCTCATTAGGGGAAAAGATAATTAATTGAAAGAGTTTTAATACAAACAGCCTTGACTAGTTGAGTTGGGATTCCTTTTAATAAACATAGTGCATGAGAATACACCTCATCCCCAAGATACACACACACACAAGCACACCTGTCATAATTTCTAGAGCAAGGCTTTGAGTAGGATTCACAAAGTTTATCCTTTTTCCCAGCAGTTCCCCCTTTTCCAGTATGACTTCTACCCCTACAGGAACCTTAAACATTATAGATGGGAGTGAACTTAAGTGTCACCTTCTGTAAATGGACTGGGTTGCCTTTTTTGCTTCCTGCACTGTTTCAGACATCTTACATATATATTGTCTAATTGTATTGTCAAATTTGTTTAACATTTATTAAAATGTTTTGATATCTAATAATTGACATTATCCTTTAAATATGGTAGAGGGTAGAAGGATTAGTGATTTGAGGCAAATTATAAGCCTTCTCACTACCTGCTTCCTGATCTATAAAATCAAGAAAACAGACACATTACATTGTGGATACATCATGGGATGGATTAATAATTATCAGTTATTTCATTTATCATATTGATATTGATAAAAGAAGTACACTATAGAACACTATTAGGCTTAATAAAGACTTCCAATATTTGGCATTCAATAGCTAACAAATTCTTTATTCTTTAGTCAAGGGTAAGTAAGGAGTGCTGATAATTAAAGTCTAATTTGTGGGTTGATATGTTCAGTTTTAAATTTCCTACTTTTAATTAACCTACTTTTAAAAGTTGGTATGATCTACTATGCTTGGTTAATGGGTATCACCGTATTTGATTCTCAAGGAAACACTGTGTTTTAAGTATACTCCTATGTGTTTTAAAAATGAGGCTCCAAGAGGTTATGTAATGCTCAGAAGCAAATGATAAAAAGATTCTCTGTGCAAAAGGAGCTCTCAATATAGCTAAGGAAGGAAGGTATACACAACTTCCGTATCAACTAAATTAAAAAATGAGCTATAATTTTGAGAAAGATGCAATGCCTAGCCATATTAGTTACCTAAATACTATGCTATGTTTTTTCAATTTATGCATTGACCTGAAAAATTATATTTGAATTATGCACAATGTCTTTTGTTTGAAAGTTGCCCTGAACAATAAAGTTTATAATTAAAGAGAAAGTAAATATGCACTCAATTTAACCTTCAAGATGGGAAAGAGACCATCTGGTTTATTTCAATGCCTTTACTGTGCAAATATTACTATAGTGGTTTATACACTATTGTTGAGACCACTTTTAAATCTGCTTTTATGGATCATTTCTTACAGTGTCTCCCTAAGGGAGACATATAAGAGGTGGCAGGGAGGTTTATAACGATGCTTCAACAATAATTAGTTATAGTGGTAACTTTTAGAAGACCTTTAAAACAGCAAATGAACTAAGTTAGCTTATCTTCCCTAATTTAATAGGTTTATGTTTAAAACAATAAAACACACTAATCTAAGTACATTCTGATGTCTTTAAAATAACGAGAGATGTGTTGTAAGCTTTTAAGTGAAATGTGCTCTTAACCATGTACATTTATAAAAATATGTTCAAAATTTAAGGCTGCATTAAATTTTTCATGACTTTTTTGAGTGTTTTAAATGCAGCAGTTAATCTTGAAATGAACTTCATTTCCATAAAGCAGTAATACACTACAGAATTTTAACTATACTGGCAAAGGATTGGATTTATTTTAGGAAGAAGTAAGATATTCATACATATATGTAGCCAAAAGTGTGAAAAAATACAATCTGCTTTATAGTATCTCCTGTTATTCGATACAGATATTCAAACTAAATGATTGCTGTAAGCATGTGAAAAAAAAAAAAAGGTGCAAATCTTAAAATATTGTCTGAGAAGCAAATTTCATGAGAGGGCAATGTGTGAGCTTTCTTGGATTTTTGTCATAATACAAAAATGAAATAAAGTCTTTTTTTTAAGTATTCTGGTTTCTTACAGCAAAATGGCGTGCACATATAAAAATAGGCAGAGAAGAAATTGTGGCTTAGAACAATTTACAAGAAAATACAACTGCTAGAAATATATTCTTTCAATGTTATTTTGGATGATTACTGTCACTGTTCATCTATTGATTTTAGCTTTTTAATGTTGCTTAGTTATATTAAAATCTCACTTAAAGGCATTCAGAACATTAAGGATATTTTCTGGGAGATAATAATATGAAGCAGAATATAAATAATAATATTTTAAAAACCTCTTTACCCTAGATGCACATTCAGTGTGCATCTATTTTTTTGTGTGATCAGCAGCCCAAACTCACCGATCCGTTTTTGAGAAATTTTCTCCAGCCAGTAAAAATACTGTCTTCTTGGCCTCACAAAACCCCAGGACTCAGACCTGACCACTGTACTTCTTCTGACCACAAAAATTGTTCTGAAGTGAGCATGGAGCATGAACCAAACCAGAGTCCTTTCTTAGATGATATGTGACTGACATGGGGAAATAGAAAATATCTTTTTCTTTTTTCCTTAGATTTGCTGGACACAACGGTATCCATGACTACACTTAGTTGCTATTGTTACCATTTATAGTTGTTACTTAATTTTTATAACTTGGATAATTATTGTCATGACATGGATTATTTTAGATAATTTCATTTTTTAATCAAATATAAGAATGCTGGCTTCATTGGAATAGTTATATTGCAATTTGATTTGAAATAAAGTAAATACATCATGAATAAATATTTATTTTTCTTTGATTTTGATTAAAAAATAGAGACTTTAAGAAAAATGTTGCCAGCTTGTAATAAGGTATAATTTTGTGAAAATTTCCTACTAGTTGAAGAATCAATTTTCAGTAATTGCTTATTCAGACAAAAATCAATATTTTTTTGAAAATTATTCAGAGCTGAAAATAAAGTACTAAAAATAGAAATATACTATGATACCAGAAATTTAAAACAACCAAACATATGTCTTATTCTGGTTAAAATTTTTTCAACAATTTTAATATATCATATTACAAGTTCAAAAGGAAATTTTTGGATGTGTAGTTACGTTTATTATCATGGGTGCATGCATATGTCGAAAATTATCAAATTGTATACATTAAATATGTGCATTTTTGTATATCAATTTTACATCAATAAAGCTATAAAATACATTTTACGGAAATAACTTTTAAAAAACCACCTTAATAGGTTTGCACTATGTATATGAGCTATATTCATGTTACCAGCTGTATAAATGAGTGTACTAGTTGTATTTCATCTTTATTTTGATATGAACATTTTTGTACATATGTTTAGGGCAAACTAGTCTGATTGATACTATAATGACGTATACACCTCATTATACATTTTTCAAAACCCATAGATTGTACATTAGAATGAGTCAGTGTATGAGTGACAATCATGTAGTATAATCATCAATATATGCCCATCAATTGTAATAAATTTACCACTGTGGTATGGGATGTTGTTATTTGAGGGGGCTATGCATGTGTGAGGGCAGCGATTATATGGGAAATCTTGTACCTTGTGCTCTATTTGCTGTGAACATAAAACTGCTCTAAAAAATAAAATAATTTTAAAAATTAGTAACAAAACTACATCTTAGCATACAACTATATATATATATATATATATAGTTGTATGCATATAGTCATACATAGACATATAGTCACCACTGAAATACACTTATTTCTGTCATTTATGTGTGTATGTGTATATTAGGAAATTTGATGAAAGATATTAACATAAAATATTAACATGAGTACTATTTTATTTTCTTTCTAAGTCACTATCTTCTACTTTTCATAAAACATGTACATTAATTAAGAATGACTGAGGAAAGTAAAAACAAGGTCATCCTTTTTTAGGTTTATGCAACTCAAAATTAAGCTCATTGTGTTACAAGACAAACGAAAGATAAAGGCAAATAAACAAAAGTTGTATGAGAAAGGAATATTTTTGGCTGCAATAACAGAAAATGTGAATAAGATTAGCTTAAACGCTAAGAATATTTACTGTATGCTTAAAGAACAGTCAAGAGTTTTGGATTTTGTTATTCCCTAATAAGTAGTCAGTAGTCAAATGGTCTGTGGTTGCTGTTCTTGGATTCAGGCTTTTTTCTCCCCTTCTTTGTTACCCTTGGGAAATTAACCTTATTTTAAGGCTTTCACTCTACAATTCTGAGATAGTTATCGTAGATCCAGGGTTTATATCCTGGCTAGAGAGCCTCCTAGATTAGACAGGAAGGGAGTAAGAGAAAAAAAAAAAAATTCATAGCCAGACCAGTCATTGGCACAAAGGAATAAAAATGTCATAATTGGCTTGGAACAACTACAAATTATTCCCTGTTTGCTTGCATGTAAATTTCACCAATTTATATTATCTGCTTGTTAATAAGGATGAACTGCAATGGTTATTGACTTGTCAACCAGCAGCATCCTCTCCAGCATCTTAGAGAAATCTAGGCAAAAGCTGGCTTAAGGTATAAGATTTTAGATAACACATTTTCTATTATATTTCACTGATACAATATCAGAGTGGAGGTTCTATGTAATCCATTTATATCTAACTTTTAAGAATATACCCATGGGAAATGTGAAACAAAGATTTTCATAGCATGTATAACTGCATCATAGAGCTAGATGTTAAAAACGCTCAAATGCAAGTGACAGGAATGAGTTCCATGAATGTAAAGGTGTACTCATAAGAACTATATTTTGTGAAACTCCTTTCTCTGGAGGTCAAAATATAATGAATTTTTCTATAATAATCGAGTTTTAGGACTTGAACTGGATTAAGGGAACACACAAGAGAACCTCTCAGGGTGGCTTTAATTGCTATGATTTGTGGTATGTTTTTACTATAACACTAATCTACTCTGCGTCGTTCAGATCACTTGAAATCTTTATTATGCATCCCCAAATGCCCAAATTATATACTTAGATCGAGCTTAGAAATTAGCTCATTATACTTCTCCTGAATTGAAAAATTATGTGCCATCTTTTAAATTTGTGGCTAATGGTATTTTCTTCAAAATTAACATTTAATTTATTTAATGATTCAATCAAGTCAGTTATAAATATAACTTAATTGATGACCCATATTTTATCATATTGGCCTATCCATGCTTTTCAGTATTGTCTGTTCTACACAGCTGCTTTTAATTAAAGAATCATGCATAAAATTACAAGAATATACACAGTATAGTCATTAAATCATTTTATATTATTTTTTAGATAAATGTACATCAAATTGCTCTGCCCGAAGACCTAAATAGACATTTCTCCAAAGAAGATATACAGATTGCCAACAGACACATGAAAGAATGCTCAACATCATTAATCATCAGAGAAATGCAAATCAAAACTACAATGAGATATCACCTCACACCGGTCAGAATGGCCATCATCAAAAAATCTAGAAACAATAAATGCTGGAGAGGCTGTGGAGGAAAGGGAACACTCTTGCACTGTTGGTGGGAATGTAAATTGATACAGCCACTATGGAGAACAGTATGGAGGTTCCTTAAAAAACTACAAATAGAACTACCATACGACCCAGCAATCCCACTACTGGGTATATACCCTGAGAAAACCATAGTTCAAAAAGAGTCATGTACCAAAATGTTCATTGCAGCTCTATTTACAATAGCCAGGACATGGAAGCAACCTAAATGTCCATCGACAGATGAATGGATAAAGAAGATGTGGCACATATATACAATGGAATATTACTCAGCCATAAAAAGAAATGAAATGGAGGTATTTGTAATGAGGTGGATGGAGTTACAGTCTGTCATACAGAGTGAAGTAAGTCAGAAAGAGAAAAACAAATACAGTATGCTAACACATATATAAGGAATCTAAGGAAAAAAAAAAAAAAAAAAAGGCCATGAAGAACCTAGTGGCAAGACGGGAATAAAGACACAGACCTACTAGAGAATGGACTTGAGGATATGGGGAGGGGGTGGGGTGAGATGTGACAGGGTGAGAGAGTGTCATGGACATATATACACTACCAAATGTAAAATAGATAGCTAGTGGGAAGCAGCCGCATAGCACGGTGCTTTGTGACCACCTAGAGGGGTGGGATGGGGAGGGTGGGAGGGAGGGAGATGCAAGAGGGAAGAGATATGGGAACATATTGTATATGTATAACTGATTCACTTTGTTATAAAGCAGAAGCTAACACACCATTGTAAGGCAATTATACTTCAATAAAGATGTTTAAAAAAAAAAAAAAGTGTAAAAAAAAAAAAATTGCTCTGCCCTTTGAGTACCTAGCGAGCAACATCAAATCTAGCAGCACATAGGATACTCAATTTCAGGGCATTTATCTATCACACTGTGGAAAAAATATAAAAACTCAGGTTTTCAATATGCATAAGGCCAGTTGGTCTTTCTTACTGTCATGCAAACATTTTTACTAAGGAGAAGTTCAGAAATGTTATCAAGTATCCACCATTCTGAGAAAAAATATAATTACAACTTTAAGAAATCCAGGCAACTTTATTAACATAATTTAAAGTACTATACAAAATTAAGTATTTTAATGTAATGATCACCATGTTCCAAAATATATGTATTCTGATGGACAGGGTGAGTAAAAAATAATACTTGTGAATGAAAACATTATCCATAACTTCTCAACAGATCTTTAGGATACAGCAACACTGGTTTTTGCACCCTAAAATTATTCTGTAATAAAAAGGGAATATAGTCTACGTACCTTGTTGCTTATCTGTCCATTTTATACTCCTGTTATTAATTTCAATCGCTATGACCTTTGATTCAATGCTGATATTGATGAGGACCTGTCTAATGTTTCATGATATATTAGGTTGTTTAAAAAGACTTTATTTTTTTCTAATGTTTTCTTATTCGCAACTTCAATCTTTTTTCCAATGATTGACTAAAGTTTTGTATAAAGTATTCATCTTTTCAACAACCAGCTTCTGACTTATTCATTAAGCATATCTTTATAATTTATGCTGTCATGGGTATTCTACCATTTATCTCTATAAATGAGGTCAGTAAAATTTGTACAACTAGGACACAGAAAAGAAGGACTTTCATGCTGAAATGGGAAATATTAAGATGTTCGTAATATCGATAGAGGTCCCTAATTTTTATTTTCAATTTAAATATCCAAGAGACTCCATGTAATCCTATTTCTTTTATAGGAATTTGTCTAGCCAACCTTTTAAACTGTCTTCCAGGAAAGCTTCCAATCCTGATTCAAATAAATCTGGTTTTTGAAGAAGGATCATGTTGAATCACTATAAGTTTATGGATGGTTCTCTGGATGGGCAGCTGTGTTTCTAAGAGAACCACGTGAGTTTTGCACCTTATCTTTATTTTGATGTGATACTTCCTGGTATGAGTGGCAGTGCTCATGCTAATGCTTTGGTGATTTGTGTGTGTGTGTGTCTTTACTTCTGTGCTATCTTTATGTAAGCCTTTCAGCAGGAACTATCAATCCAAAATTAAATTTAATCAGTTATTTTTTAAAAGGGTATCATTAATTAAACATATGCTAGAAATCTAGAGACATTCAAATAAATGACACGCTAAAATCTAACTTTTGCCACATGCTCTATAACTCAATATGCCCGTCCTTGTCTGAGAGTAAAAATCTTGGTATTGATGTCAGTATTAATAATGTGTAAAGGCTGAAATGTCGTTCCTGCATGGTTTTGTTCCCCTTACTGCTTTCCATGTTCATTGTGTTGTTGAGTGAAATTATGGTTTGGACTTAAAGAGCATATCAGACCTTTATTCTAGTAAATGGTAGAACAGAGTTATGTAAAGTCTGGCTTATTAATAAAACTGTGGTTAAATAAAATACCTTCCTTTTTTTCCCACAATAGAAATTATTCTTGCTTGGAAATCAAATATTGATGGCTTTTCCTTAAAACAACAAAGAATTTTCCTTTAAGTGTTTTTCCCCCCAATGACAATATGTCTTGCTATTTCTCATTCTCCTTTTCATAATACTTATATTTTTAAGGGTGTTTCAGGACAATAATCTGTGAAATATGAGTAATTAACATTTATCTGATACTCTATTACTCATTTAAATATATAGCAGAGACAAAAAGGTACCAATAGAATAATGAGAAATGTTTTTTAAATTTCTTATTTTAATCGAAAAATACTAATTTAGAGTATGTTACCAAATTAATAAGCCTTATTGCTCAATATTTTTAAAAAAAGACATCACTAAATTTAATTTCTATTTTCTTTTTGGATATATCTTATGTGCTTCATATTTCTTTTGATATTTGATCAAAATTTCAAATACATTTGACATATTTTAGAAACAAAATCAGATTGTAAAAATATCTAAAACATATGCCTTTATATAATGTTAACAGCTTTATTAACATGGCTTTTCTTACGTTATTTAATTCTCTGAAATTTATCTGTAATATGTTCAGGTGGATTAAAATACAGGCTTATGTTCCTCCATAAGTAAAATTTAATTACCTCTGGTAGAAAAGCAGCTTTTAGAAATGCTTTAAAATTCTACATTCATAAAACTGTTCTTATGACAAAAAGTGCATTATTATGTTTATTACATATATATTAATGAAAAATAAAAACAATCTAAATGATTAATAAATGCAAGATAATTAAACATGATTTAACTAACTTTTAAGTGCATAATATTATAAGTATTCCCTATAAAAATGTGTCAAAAAAATCAGGGTAAAAATTAAATACATAAACTATGATTGGACTAATGTTAATGAAAAAAATGCATGTAAAAAGGAACACGAAACTACATGGACATGAAAGAATTCAGAAGCAATACTAGGAGTGATTGTCTTTAGGTGGATGTTGCAATTTTCCCTATAATTTTAAAGTTTTATATGAAGAACATACATTTCCATAAAGACAAAAATAAAACATAAAATCAATATGTGTGTGTATGAAAAACTGAATTTCTCACCATTATTATTCTCTAACTCTTTCCTAAGTAAATAACTTTTTAAAGCAAAGGAAGAGTTTATTTCATTAGCAATATTTTTAAGGCTCTCACAGACTTTCTATAGAGATCTTTCTTTTAATGTGTAAATTCTGTGTACAGCCTCAAAATTTCCAAACATTCTCAAATGTATTTTATTTACTTAGTTGCAACATCATAATTTTTGTAAAAAGTATTTGAATAATTTTGTATGTTTTTCTATAACATACAGAGCTCCTCTCTGTAGGTGCCTGTGTGTCCTAGGACCAGGTAGGGAGCTAAGCTCCACAAACAAGGGACAGTCACTCCTGTATCTGTGACGTCTCCCCCGGGATCCATGATTCAGTCCAGGTCCCCCAGCCCCCCCCCACCCCACTGTGCGTTAGGCAGCTGAGGTTGTTCAACGGGGAGAAGGATACATTCAGACTATACCCCAAGGTTAACCCCAGCTGGGGTTAACCTTGGGGTGAAATCTAGAATTCATGAAATGATGAAATATTTTAGCTGAGAAAAGAAGATATTCTAGGATTGAAAAGGAGGGTACTCTGAGCATTTGCTGTTGTGTCACAAACATCATCTGTGGTAGACAGAATAATGCCCAGGTTGTTATCACTAGAACCTGTGAAAACGTTACCTTACATAGCAGAAGAGACATTGCAGATATGCTTTAATTAAAAACCATGAGATGAGGAGATTATTCTGACTTGTCTGGGAAGACCCAGTCTAATTACAAGGGTCACTGTAAGAGGATCAGAGTCAAGAAGAGGTGTGATGATTTTAAGAGGAAAGCAGAGTTCAGAGTCACAAGCCAGGGAGGCAACAATCTCTGGAAAAGGCAAGAGAAAGAAATTTTCCCTGTGGGCATCCAGATTAAACACAGCCCTCCTGACAGCTTGATTTTAGCCCAGCAAGATCCATTTGGACTTCTGACCTGCAGACAATTAATTTGTGTTGTTTTAAGCTATTAAGTGTATGGTAATTTGTTACAGCAGCAAGGAGAATCTAAGACATCATCTCACATTACAGCCTTACTAAAAATAAATTAATACGGGTTGTGTTTTTAAAAGCATTAATTGTCAGAACTAGAACCTAGAACATTGTGTGTGTGTGTGTGTATATTTGTGTGTGATGTTTAATTTCTCTATCCCATACTGCCTATGTTATTTGACTACTGTAAGTTATTCTAGTTCACAAAAAAAGCCAACACTTAATTGATAGAATCCAAAAGGAAATGCTCAAAAGCATCACCAGTAAAGAAAAAAAAAAAAAAGTAATTGACAGTTTTTAACACATTTTCATTTTAGGATGAATTCAAACCTCACAGCATATGGTAATTGGTTTGTCTCAAAGTAGTTTTTTAAAATATGTGCTTTTCTAAAAAGTGTAACTTCTTGAGCTGTCTGTTGTTTTAAATAAATTCACACTTTTCAAGCATATTTGTTTCCACCTACTGTATCTGATTATGGTGTCTTATCCCCCTGTCTACATTTGCATAGTCTATGTGGGCTCAGCTATGGACAGGGACATGTTGTTTTAAATTGGTGATGGGCCCAGAGAAGAGTTGTTCTTATATCCTTCTTTTCTATATAAAACTTGTGTAGTTCTCACCAGGGAGGCCCAGCTCCTGTATTAAAATATATTTTTGGTGTGACCTTGACTACAACTGACATCATCCAAATTTTCAACTTCTACACGGCTAAAATTCATCTCTCTATATTAAAAAAAAAAAAAAATTCTAGAAAGCTTTTCCATTTCATATGAAGAGAATGCAGAACATACAGAAACAAAGAATTTTGAATAAAAATTCTTACTGAAGAAAGGTTAATTAAATAAAAGCTAAATTTATATAAGCCTGTTAGGAATGGCATTTTGAAAGATATGTTTAAAAATGTAACTAAACAGAAGGCTACCAAAGAAACAATGATAAAATTGGGAAGAAAACTATTACTTTTAAGGGAGTATTGGCAGCACCTATTACAAGCATATTTTGAAAAATACAGGGTTGTTTTCAAAATGTTATTGAGGGATGCTGGGATAATTTTGCTGAATAAATGTTTGCAGTCTGTGAATGTTTCCTCATTTAAAAAAATAAAAATCATGAAATAGCAACATAATGAAAGGTTTGGAAAAGGCAGACAAGTTTTTAAAAAGTTATCAAAGTATAAGACTGATCAAAAGGTGATTTGGGGCTGGGTAAATATTGAGGTCAAGATATATGCAGGAATGTATACCACCTACAAGTTGCCATTATAATTTAACATATTTCCCAACATTTTTATAGTGCAGCTTAACAATAAGTCAATTGATGCTTTCTATTACTTTCTAAAAATTATGAGGTCTTGATCTTTTAAAATGCCATATATTTATTCAATAAAATGAAAACAAAGGATTGTCAGAGACCAAAATTTAAAATTACTCAAATCCAGTCGCCCAAATAGTTATGTTGTCATGATGTGTGCATTATTACAGATATTTTTATTTCATGTGCTTTAGCTTGCCTTTGATAAATGCTTCCACTCTTCTTTTTCATCTTTTTTCTTATTGAAGTAAGAACTTTAGTAATCTTCCTGGGGTGTGATCTATGAGAACTTAAATTCTGATTCCACCCCTTTGTATTACCTGGGCTCTTTAGGTAGTATATAACAGAAAACCCACTGGAGAGGGCTTTAACATCTAGAACATTTATTATCTCGAATTATAAGAAGCACATGAAAAATGCACTTCCAGGACTGCTTAATTCAGTAAGTAAGTGATATCAACAAGAACCTAGTATTGTTCCTTCTTTCTGCCATGCCATCCACAGTTCCATGAAGCTGAGTTTAGTATTGTGCCTTCATTCTCTATAAAAAAACAACTGCATCAGCTTCAAGGATCATGTTCGTACACAATAACACCCAGAACTGAAACAGGAATTGAGACTATATTAATAACATATTTCTTGAATATCCACAGAAAGCCTCTCTTTATGACATGTGTCCCAGAATACATTATATCTTGCTAATACTACAACCACTTGAAAAAGGGAGGGTGGTTTTGATACTATTGCCTTAGGTGATTCAATACCCATCACTTGGAGTTAAGGGATGGACTTCCCAATGTCCCTGGAAGAAGAGGATCATTAAATGCCATCTATAGATTCAATGCAATCTCTATCAAAATTCCAACAGCATTTTTCACAGAAATAGAAGAAATTATTCTAAAATTTGTATAAAATAAAAAATGACATCTAATAGATAAAGCAATTTTGAGAAAGAAGAACAATACTGGAGTCATCACACTCCTGATTTCAAACTACATTACAAAGCTATGTTACAAAGTAGTCAAAACAGCATGGTACTGGCATTAATACAGATACATAGACCAATGGAACAAAACAGAGAGCCCAGAAATGAGCCTATGCACGTATGGTCAAATAATCTTTGACAATGATGCCAAGATTATGCCATGGGAAAGTAAAGTCTCTTCAACAAATGATGCTGGAAAAATTGAATATCCATATGCAAAAAGATGAAAATGGACCCTTATCTTACACCTACACAAAAATTAACTCAAAATGGATTTAAGACTTAAATGTAAGACTCTTAGAAGAAAACATTGGATATAACCTCCTTGACATCAGTTTGGCAATGATTTTTTTGATATGACATCAAAACACAGGCAACAAAAGCAAAAATAAACAAATGGGACTACATCAAACTAAAAAGCTTCTGCACAGCAAAAAAAAAAAAAAAAATCATTAATAAATGGGCAAAGAACTTGAATAGACATTTCTCAAAAAAGACATACAAAGGGCCAGCAGGTATACTAAAAGGTGTTTGACATCACTAATCATCAGGAATTGTGAGTGAAAACTACAATGAAGCATCACCTAATACCGTTAGGATGGCCATTACCAAAAAGACAAGAGATAATGAGTATTGATGAGGGTGTGGAGGAAAGGGAACCCTGGTACATTATTGATGGGAATGGAAATTGGTATAGTCATTATAGAAAATATTACAGAAGCTCTCCAAAAAATTAAAAGTAGAACTACCTTATGATCCAGCAATCCCACTTCTGGGTATATATCAGAAAGAAATGTAAATTAGGATTTCAAAGAGGTATTTTCACTACCATGTTCATTGCAGGATTGTTTACAATAGCCAAGAAATGGAAACAAACTTAGTGTCCATCTACAGGTGAATGGATAAAGAAAGAGTGGTATATATACAATGGAATACTATTCATCCGTGAGAAAGAAGGAAACCTTGCCTTTGAAGCAACACAGACCTTGAGGGCACTTATGCTAAGTGAAATAAGTCAGATACAGAAAGACAAGTAGTGTATGATCTCACTTATATGGAGAATCTAAAAAAGCTGAATTATACGGAGAGTACAAAGGTGGCTTCCAGGGGTTGGGGGTGGGTGGGGAAAATGGGAAAGATGTTGGTCAGAGGGTACAAACTTCCAGTTATAGGATAAATACATTCTGGGGCTCTAATGTAGAGCATAATGACTATAGTTAACAATATTTTATTGTATAATTTAAAGTCATAAATAGAGTAGAATTTAAATGTCTTTTCCACATATAACCACAAAATGGTAATTATGTAAAGTGATGGAAGTGTTATCTAAGCTTACTGTGGCAATGGTTTTGTGATACATAAATGTATCAAGCCATCATGCCAAACACTTTAAAACTTACACAATGTTATGTGTCAATTACATATCAATAAAGTTGGAAAAAACAAATAGATAATAGAGTTTGTAAAAGCAATGCTAAGCATATGCCAGATTATTAAATGCTATTTTAGCTGAATATTTCTCTTATACTTAGATTGTCTTATTTCATTGTTCTCTGCTGTGTATTGCTTCTACAAGAGAATGCTACTGATCTAATTGTAACTGTCATCTCATTGCAGGTTATTTAGCTTTCCTGTAAAAGCTTAAGAAGATTTTCTTTAGGTATGGTATTTTGCTGTGTGCAGCATCTTTGGGTGTGTTTTTTTTCCTGATGCATGTTTCATCAATGGGGTTTTCAATCTATAGATTCATTTCTTTCCTCTTTTTTGGATGATAACTGCAAATTTTTTTCTCAAAAGTCTTCTCACCTTTATCTACTGCTGTTTCCTATAAGCTGGCACTTTATTATTAATTATCAATGTTTCTGAAGTATTTTTTCCACATACTGCATCTCTTTATTAATCTCTATGAAATTCTGGGGTATTTCCTTAGAGCTATCTTTTGATTTAAACTGTTTTTCTCAGTAATGCCCAATCTACTCTTTTGACTATGGAGTGGTAGGTATGTTTTCATTTTCAATATGTCTGTTATCTTTCTTCATTTATACCTGTGTTATTTGTCCCATTCATATTTTCCTCTCCCAAATTTCCACGTGCATTTCAAATGTGCTTATTTTCAATTCTTTTCTAATTGCTCTATAGAGTTCTCCAGTTGCTTGGATATGAATTCTTCTATTTCTGGAGTCCATTTAGTGCTTGTAATGGTGCTCTGCTTTCTGTGTACCTCTGATTAAAATGGTCTTCATGTTCCCCTCTGCTAGACTAAACTTTAGACAGGCTTCCTCCTGACTCTAGGTTCCTTATCTCCCTTTTCTTAAGAGCATTTACTTTAGAAAATTTATAATTGTAAATTCTTTCTTTGCCCCTCTGAGATATAAATATTTTTTCAAAACCTGTTTCAAGTGGGGAGAGGGAAGAGGGAGGAGCAATATAGGAGTAAGGGGAAAAAAGGTTATTATGGGATTATATAAAATCATGTGTGTGAAAATTTTGAAAACTGTAAAGCACTATAGAATTTAAAGAATCTTCCATTCAATAAAAAATAAAATAAAATAAAGAAAAAAAACCCCCAAAAACTGTAGAACCTTCCATTCAATAAAAAATAAAATAAAATAAAGAAAAAAAACAAAAAACAAAAAAATGTAGCTGGTTTCACAACCCAGGTTTGTTTTCTCAAGGACCTGGGAACCATTCTTTGAAATGCAATCATCAAGAAAGTTAGTGCCTCTATCTCCCAGGATCTATAGGAGGATAGGAGCCTTCAGTGCTGCACCTTGCTTCAAGTTGTAAAATTACCTCCTGTCACGAAGATACCAGAAAGGTTACTTTTTCTTTGAATAGGTCAATTAGCAAACGCAGGTGGACTACGATCCTCCCACCTCAGCTCTTAAAACCTTTCCACAGACAAAAAGGAGATTAACCAAGATGGCGGAATAGAAGGACGTGCTCTCACTCCCTCTTGCGAGAGCACCAGAATCACAACTGGCTGCTGGGCAATCATCGACAGGAAGACCCTGGACTTCACCAAGGAGGATATCCCACGTCCAAGGACAGAGGAGAAGCCACAGTGAGACGGTAGGAGGGGCGCAATCAGAGTAAAATCAAATCCCATAACTGCTGGGTGGGTGACTCACAGACTGGAGAGCACTTATACCACAGAAGTCCACCCACTGGAGTGAAGGTTCTGAGCCCCACATTAGGCTTCCCAACCTGGGGGTCCGGCAACGGGAGGAGGAATTCATAGAGAATCAGACTTTGAAGCCTAGTGGGAATTGATTGCAGGACTTCGACAGGACTGGGGGAAACAGAGACCCCACTCTTGAAGGGCACACACAAAATAGTGTGTGCATCGGGACCCAGGGGAAGGAGCAGTGACCCTGGGGGAGATTGAACCAGACATATCTGCTGGTGTTGGGGGGTCTCCTGCAGAGGCGGGGGCTGGCTCTGTTTCACTGTGGGGATAAGGACACTGGCAGCGGAGGTTCTGGGAAGTACTCCTTGGTGTGAGCCCTCCCAGAGTCTGCCATTAGCCCCACCAAAGAGCCCGGGTAGGCTCCAGTGTTGGGTTGCCTCGGGCAAAACAACCAACAGGGAGGGAACCCAGCCCCACCCATCAACAGTCAAGTGGATTAAAGTTTTACGGAGCTCTGACCACCTCCAGAGCCTCCCATCAAGCCTCTTAGATAGCCTCAACCAACAGAGGGCAGACAGCAGAAGCAAGAAAAACTACAATCCTGCAGCCTGTGGAACAAAAAACACATTTACAGGAAGATAGCCAAGATGAAAAGGCAGAAGGCTATATACCAGATGAAGGAACAAGAAAAAACCCCAGAAAAACAACTAAATGAAGTGGAGATAGGCAACCTTCCAGAAAAAGAATTCAGAATAATGATAGTGAAGATGATCCAGGACCTCGGAATAAGAATGGAGGCAAAGATTGAGAAGATGCAAGAAATGATTAACAAACACCTAGAAGAATTAAAGAACAAACAGACAGAGATGACCAATACAATAACTGAAACGAAAACTACACTAGAAGGAATCAATAGTATAATAACTGAGGCAGAAGAATGGATAAGTGACCTGGAAGACAGAATGGTGGAATTCACAGCTGTGGAACAAACTAAAGAAAAAAGAATGAAAAGAAATGAAGACAGCCTAAGAGACCTCTGGGACAACATTAAATGCAACAACATTCGCATTATAGGGGTCCCAGAAGGAGAAGAGAGAGAGAAAGGACCAGAGAAAATATTTGAAGAGATTATAGTCAAAAACTTCCCTAACATGGGAAAGGAAATAGCCACCCAACTCCAGGAAGCACAGAGAGTCCCATACAGGATAAACCCAAGGAGAAGCATGCCGAGACACATAGTAATCAAAGTGGCAAAAATTAAAGACAAAGAAAAATTATTGAAAGCAGCAAGGGAAAAACGACAAATAACATACAAGGGAACTCCCATAAGGTTAACAGCTGATTTCTCAGCAGAAACTCTACAAGCCAGAAGGCAGTGGCATGATATACTTAAAGTGATGAAAGGGAAGAACCTACAACCAAGATTACTCTACCCAGCAAGGATCTCATTTAGATTCAATGGAGAAATCAAAAGCTTTACAGACAAGCAAAAGCTAAGAGAATTCAGCACCACCAAACCAGCTCTACAACAAATGCTGAAGGAATTTCTCTAAGTGGGAAACACAAGGGAAGAAAAGGACCTACAAAAACAAACCCAAAACAATTAAGAAAATGGTCATAGGAACATACATATCGATAATTACCTTAAACGTGAATGGATTAAATGCTCCAGCCAAAAGACACAGGCTTCCTGAATGGATACAAAAACAAGACCCATATATATGCTGTCTACAAGAGACCCACTTTAGACCTAGGGACACATACAGACTGAAAGTGAGGGGATGGAAAAAGATATTCCATGCAAATGGAAATCAAAAGAAAGCTGGAGTAGCAATACTCATACCAGATAAAATAGACTTTAAAATAAAGAATGTTACAAGAGACAAGGAAGGACACTACATAATGATCAAGGGATCAATCCAAGAAGAAGACATAACAATTATAAATATATATGCACCCAATATAGGAGCACCTCAGTACATAAGGCAACTGCTAACAGCTATAAAAGAGGAAATTGACAGTAACACAGTAATAGTGGGGGACTTTAACACCTCACTTACACCAATGGACAGATCATCCAAAATGAAAATAAATAAGGAAACAGAAGCTTTAAATGACACAATAGACCAGATAGATTTAATTGATATTTATAGGACATTCCATCCAAAAACAGCAGATTACACATTCTTCTCAAGTGCGCACGGAACATTCTCCAGGATAGATCACATCTTGGGTCACAAATCAAGCCTCAGGAAATTTAAGAAAATTGAAATCATATCAAGCATCTTTTCTGACCACAACACAATGAGATTAGAAATGAATTACAGGGAAAAAAACGTAAAAAACACAAACACATGAAGGGTAAACAATACGTTACTAAATAACCAAGAGATCACTGAAGAAATCAAAGAGGAAATCAAAAAATACCTAGAGACAAATGACAATGAAAACACGATGACCCAAAACCTATGGGATGCAGCAAAAGCAGTTCTAAGAGGGAAGTTTATAGCTATACAAGCCTACCTAGAGAAACAAGAAACATCTCAAGTAAACAATCTAACCTTACACCTAAAGGAACTAGAGAAAGAAGAAAAAACAAAACCCAACGTTAGCAGAAGGAAAGAAATCATAAAGATCAGAGCAAAAATAAATAAAATTGAAACAAAGAAAACAATAGCAAAGATCAATAAAACTAAAAGCTGGTTCTTTGAGAAGATAAACAAAATTAATAAGCCATTAGCCACACTCATCAAGAAAAAGAGGGAGAGGACTCAAATCAATAAAATCAGAAATGAAAAAGGAGAAGTTACAACAGACACTGCAGAAATACAAAACATCCGAAGAGACTACTACAAGCAACTTTATGCCAATAAAATGGACAACCTGGAAGAAATGGACAAATTCTTAGAAAGGTATAACCTTCCAAGACTGAACCAGGAAAAAACAGAAAATATGAACAGACCAATCACAAGTAATGAAATTGAAACTGTGATTAAAAATCTTCCAAAAAAAAAATCTTAAAAGCATTAAAGATACTCCTTGCATAACAACAACAAAAAAATCTTCCAACAAACATAAGTCCAGGACCAGATGGCTTCACAGGTGAATTCTATCAAACATTTAGAGAAGAGCTAACACCCATCCTTCTCAAACTCTTCCAAAAAATTGCAGAGGAAGGAACACTCCCAAACTCATTCTATGAGGCCACCATCACCCTGATACCAAAACCACACAAAGACACTACGAAAAAAGAAAATTACAGACCAATATCACTGATGAATATAGATGCAAAAATCCTCAACAAAATACTAGCAAACAGAATCCAACAACACATTAAAAGGATCATACACCACGATCAAGTGGGATTTATCCCAGGGATGCAAGGATTCTTCAGTATACGCAAATCAATCAATGTGATACACCATATTAACAAATTGAAGAATAAAAACCATATGATCATCTCAATAGATGCAGAAAAAGCTTTTGACAAAATTCAACACCCATTTCTGATAAAAACTCTCCAGAAAGTGGGCATAGAGGGAACCTACCTCAACATAATAAAGGCCATATCTGACAAACCCACAGCAAACATCATTCTCAACGGTGAAAAACTGTAAGCATTTCCTCTAAGATCAGGAACGAGACAAGGATGTCCACTCTCACCACTATTATTCAACATAGTTCTGGAAGTCCTAGCCACGGCAATCAGAGAAGAAAAAGAAATAAATGGAATACAAATTGGAAAAGAAGAAGTAAAACTGTCACTGTTTGCGGATGACATGATACTATACATAGAGAATCCTAAAACTGCCACCAGAAAACTGCTAGAGCTAATTAATAAATATGGTAAAGTTGCAGGATACAAAATTAATGCACAGAAATCTCTTGCATTCCTATACACTAATGATGAAAAATCTGAAAGAGAAATTATGGAAACACTCCCATTTACCATTGCAACAAAAAGAATAAAATACCTAGGAATAAACCTACGTAGGGAGACAAAAGACCTGTATGCAGAAAACTATAAGACACTGATGAAAGAAATTAAAGATGATACCAACAGATGGAGAGATAGACCATGTTCTTGGATTGGAAGAATCAACATTGTGAAAATGACTATACTACCCAAAGCAATCTACAGATTCAATGCAATCCCTATCAGATTACCACTGGCATTTTTTACAGAGCTAGAACAAATCATCTTAAAATTTGTATGGAGACACAAAAGACCCCAAATAGCCAAAGCAGTCTTGAGGGAAAAAAACGGAGCTGGAGGAATCAGACTCCCTGACTTCAGACTATACTACAAAGCTACAGTAATCAAGACAATATGGTACTGGCACAAAAACAGAAACATAGATCAATGGAACAAGATAGAAAGCCCAGAGATAAACCCATGCACCTATGGTCAACTAATCTATGACAAAGGAGGCAAAGATATACAATGGAGAAAAGACAGTCTCTTCAATAAGTGGTGCTGGGAAAACTGGATAGCCAGATGTGAAAGTATGAAATTAGAACACTCCCTAACACCATACACAAAAATAAACTCAAAATGGATTAGAGACCTAAATATAAGACTGGACACTATAAAACTCTTAGAGGAAAACATAGGAAGAACAATCTTTGACATAAATCACAGCAAGAGCTTTTTTGATCCACCTCCTAGAGTAATGGAAATAAAAACAAAAATAAACAAATGGGACTAATGAAACTTCAAATCTTTTGCACAGCAAAGGAAACCATACACAAGACGAAAAGACAACCCTCAGAATGGGAGAAAATATTTGCAAACGAATCAACGGACAAAGGATTAATCTCCAAAATATATAAACAGCTCATTCAGCTCAATATTAAAGAAAGAAACAGCCCAATCCAAAAATGGGCAGAAGACCTAAATAGACATTTCTCCAAAGAAGACATACAGACAGCCACGAAGCATATGAAAAGATGCTCAACATCACTAATTATTAGACAAATGCAAATCAAAACTACAATGAGGTATCACCTCACTCCTGTTAGAATGGGCATCATCAGAAAATCTACAAACAACAAATGCTGGAGAGGGTGTGGAGAAAAGGGAACCCTCTTGCACTGTTGGTGGGAATGTAAATTGATACAGCCACTATGGAGAACAATATGGAGGTTCCTTAAAAAACTAAAAATAGAATTACCATATGACCCAGCAATCCCACTACTGGGCATATACCCAGAGAAAACCGTAATTCAAAAAGACACATGCACCCGAATGTTCATTGCAGCACTATTTACAATAGCCAGGTCATGGAAGCAACCTAAATGCCCATCAACAGATGAATGGATAAAGATTAAGTGGTACATATATACAATGGAATATTACTCAGCCATAAAAAGGAACGAAATTGAGTCATTTGTTGAGACGTGGATGGATCCAGAGACTGTCATACAGAGTGAAGTAAGTCAGAAAGAGAAAAACAAATATTGTATATTAACGCATGTATGTGGAACCTAGAAAAATGGTACAGATGAGCTGGTTTGCAGGGCAGAAGTTGAGACACAGATGTAGAGAACAGACATATGGACACCAAGGGGGGAAAACTGCGGTGGGGAGGGGATGGTGGTGTGCTGAATTGGGCGATTGGGATTGACATGTATACACTGATGTGTATAAAATTGATGACTAATAAGAACCTGCAGTATAAAAAACCAAACAAAAGAACTAATACTAAACTTTCATTGGGTTATTTGTATGGAAATATGTTAATATAAATGTTTCAGACATTACATGAAATTTCTAAAAATCTTATATGTTCTGGTATAATGTTATAAGTCATAATCCTAGTTATTACTTTAAAATGTATATCTCAGAAATAACTAAACTAATTTTCTTGTCAACTGCATTATTATGAACTTTCATCAAATCTTTAACTGTGGTCATTTTTAAGTCTTTTGTCAATTACAGACAGTTCTGGGTGTACTCTGATGCTTTTGTAAATATGTTCCTATAAAAGGGTTTCATCTTCAGGAAATTCATGGAAAAGACTGACAAGTACAGGTTTCTGGTAACTGACTGTACTGCTGAAATGAATGAATAAGCATTTTCAGAACTCTAATGAAAAACTGATGAACTCATAAAAGTGCTAACAAAAGATCAAGATGAAAAAAAAATTAATTACATGGGACTTAGTGAACTGATGAGGATGAGTATAATTTTTGTGACTTTTTGTTTGAATTAAAAAAAAAAAAATCCCACAAGGACTCAGAGGCAAAGAATATAGAAATCAATTTTCACTGCAAAGTAAAGGAGCTGTTACAGTGTAGGATTACTGGACTGAATGTCAATATGATGACATAGTGTGAGTGTGTTTCATGTTTGGTAATTGCAATCGTTGCTTTTGTTGTGGTCATCCATGTACAATGCTTGGTGTCAGTCTATTTATCTCTTGTAAAAATAAAATACAGTGTGTGTGTGTGTGAAAAAAAAAACAAAACAGAAGATACAGAAGAATGATAGCAGATTTAAAATATCTAAATAAGTAGCAGATAAAACACTCACTTTAAGATTGATGCTGAATTTGAAAAGACACAGCATGCTACAAAACTGCCTGGAAGTAAAAAATCTCACTATAAAAAAAATAAATAAATAAAATAAAATAAAATACAGGGTAAAAAAAAAAAAAACCTTTCCAGAGATCAGACTGAGTTCTGGCCTCTTCCTTATTGTGATTATCTTGAATAAAATCTTCCTTGCCTGTTTAAATTTTATGGTGGACTTTTTTTTGAAATCTCCTAATTCTGTATGAATCCTTATTGTCCATGATTGCATCTTTTCCTCTGCATATTTTTCTAGGAAGTAGTTTTGTGGTCAACTTACAAACTGCTAGAATGCAATGTATGTTTTTCACCAGTTCATCTCTTTATGGTTCAGTGTAGGGATCTTGTCCAAAAAAATTGCCAAATTCAGGACCTATATTCATGAACACTATAAATTTGAATTCTCTTCTGGTCAGGACAACTCTGCTCCCTCCTTAGCCTTAAGCAGCTTGCTTTTGGCTCCACTGGATGGTATATATCTGGATTTATCACCATGAGTGCTACACATTATCAGATACCAATTTGTCATTGTGGATTCTGGTTAATGGGGGTATGCTTTTAAAATTTACTTTAGTCCCCCTTCCCTTCGCCCCCCCCACCCCGCCCCAGGCTGAAAGAACTGGTTCGGGCATGTGCTCCATCCAATATTTTGGCAAGAATAGCTGACTCTGGTAGATGTGTGTCTGATATCAATCACGTTCCTCTTCTTATTAATAGGGTCCTGTTTTCGTTTAGGAGAGCAATGTGCCCAGCTACAAATATTCACCAAATATTCAGCTGTCTACATTTCCATGTGGACAATGTTCACCATGGGAGAGAATTCTAACCAACACAGTTGTGATGACAGTCTTTGTGTAACACAACTCTTCATAAGTGAAAAGGTAAAATTTAGAAAGATATGCCTCCCTCGACTATTTAGCCTTTTACCTTTTCCTACTTGAAATTTAGTTCTAATCACTGGATATGGGGCAAACATCTTACAACCAAGAAGACAAAAATCACATGATACGGATGGCTGAACAATAAGAGGGAAAGAGTATGGGTCATCAATACTCGAGCACAAACGCTGTACTGTCCCAGGAAAGGGCAATCTCCTTGAGGTTGATTTACAATGTGTGTAATGACTATGCATGATTTTCCCAGAGGTAGATCCATGAAATTTTGAAATAAAATGGACCATGGAGATTCTCCTAAAGAAATGAATTAGTGGTAGCATGACTGACTAACCAAGTAATATCCTCCACTAACAGGAGTATGTATTTTTCCTAATTCCTAACCAGAAGAATTTGATACATGTCATGGACCAGTGATTGCTGTTGGTTTCATATTCTCTATTAGTTTTTAACTTTATCTCTCTTTATCATCACAGTTATTAATTCTTTCTCCTTTACTGTATGCCAGTTTGTTGGAAGCAGGCAACATATTTTTAATGATTTTATTTGTAAGGTCATGAGGAACAACATCAGGATCAATGGAAATTGAAAAGCATAGTCTAAAGAATTTGGTTCACAAGCTCAAAGCAGTCACTTAATATGATTTGGAGTTTCTCCCTTGGTGAGTGTCTAAGTGCCTCTCTGTTAAGAGGACTGTGTGAATATATGTTAGTTAGCCAAAGAGATAAAGTGTTATATACATGCTTTCATTTGCTAACCCAATGGGCAGTCCTGGTTTTTCCCTAATAAAATTAGTCTAATTATGTTAGAGGTAGCAATATGCCCGGCTAAAACTACTCACATTGCTTACTCCCTTATACTTAGTAGTATTCATATGGCACGATTCTAACCAACAAAAGCAAATATAAACAAGTGGGACTGCATCAAACTAAAATACTTCTCCATAGCAAAGGAAAAAATCAATGAAATGAAAAGGCAATCTACTGAATGGGAGAAGACATTTGCAAATCATATATCTGATAAGATGATAATACCCAAAATATAAAAAGAACTCACAGATCTTAATAGCAAATAAATCAACTAAAAATGGGCAGAAGATCTGAATAGACATTTTTTTTCCAAAGAAGACATACAAATGTCCAACAGGTACATGAAAATGCTCAACATAATTAATAATCAAGGAAATGCATATCAAAACCATGATGAGATATCACCTCACATGTGTTAGAATGGTTATTGTCAAAAAGACAAGAAATAATAAGCCTTGGCAAGGATGTGGAGCAAAGGGACCCCTTGTTCACTGCTGGTGAGAATGCAAATTGGTGTAGCTACTATGGAAAACATTATGGAGGTCCCTCAAAAAATTTAAAGTAGAACTACCATATGATTCAGCAATTTTACTTCTCAATATTTATCCCAAAATAAATGAAAACCAGAACTCAAAAAGATATATGCCCTCCAATGTTCATTGCAGTATTGTTTACAGTAGCCAACATATGGAAACAACTTAAGTGTCCATCAGTGGATGAAGGTATAAAGAAATTGCAATGTGTATATATATATGAATATTTTTCAGCCATAACAAAGAATGAAATCTTGCCATTTGCGACAACATGGGTGGAATTCCAAGGCATTATGCTAAGTGAAGTAAGTCAGACAAAGACAAATATCATACAATCCCTCTTATATGTGGAATCTAAACAAACAAACAAACAAAAACCCCTTAAAAACAACAAAAACAAACAAGCTCAAGCTTACAGATACATACAGAGAATAGATTGTCAGTTGCCAGAGACAAGAGGTAAGGGGTTGGGAGGAATGAGTGAACTGCTTTTCTTTTTTAGTTTAAATAATTTGAATTTTTAAAAATGAGGTAGTTCTGCCAATGCACTGCCTCTATATTTGTTAGATCTCAATCAGGGAAACAGATTATGAGTATTAAGCAACAAGGAATTTTTCCCTAGAAACTAGATCATACACACTGTGGGAAAAACTAGGGAATTAAATGTTCGAAAATAATCAGAAAAATGTCCGTAAGCGGCTCCAGTGAAGGGGAACAAATTGAAGCTTGCAGAAAGCTGGGCACATCCTGCTGTTTTAATGGTATGGCAGGGGTCTGATGTTGATGCCTATGGAAGTTTGGTGGTCTGTAAATTTAAAACAAAGTTCCTGGTGGTAGCCTTGGGGGTTACAATTGATCTGTAAGGATGCAATTAATCAGAAGTGATGGAAATTGAAATATGTTGAAGGAGAAAATGTATGGACAAACAGAAACCCACCTTACCAGTGTGTTTCTCCCTCATTTCCTCTAATGATGACCTTTGAGTGTGATAGCTACTGCCTCATTGTTGCCTACCTAAATCTCACGCAGATTTTTCTTGTAGCTAATCCTAAATTGGAAACGTAGCAAAATAAAATTAGGGTTACAGTTTACTAAGGTAACACATTACAAAACCACTACTGTCCCTCCTTGAAAAAAAGACAAAGCCTTGATAGGAAACAAAGAGTTTGTTTTCTTCCCTATTTACCCTTAATTCTTCCTACCCTACCCTTCATGCCTGAAAATAAAATGTTATCATCTACATTGGTGGTATATACCTTACATCCGCGAGATGAGAGCCACATGCCAGGACAGGAAGGAAGAAGAAGGCTGTATGTGACCCTGATGCCTTTCCTAAAAGGTTGCATTTATCATAAACAAATGTTTATAATAAGTGTTTATTTAAGCCAGTAGTTATCAAATTATCTATTATTTGCATTCTTAACTGATACACCTAGGAAATCAAGAATTATTTACTTGACTCTGAATTCAATATCTGAATCAGCTTATATTTGAGCATCAATAAACTTGTTTCAACTTTTTAATGAAATATGATGACCCTTCTTGATATATAGTTTCAGATCTTCAATTTCAGAATTATTTTTAATTATCTTCAAATTCTGTCTCTTTTGGATTTTTTGGATGTAATTTTTAGATTTTCTACTTCAAAGACTTAAGTTACTATTTTTCTATCCACCATGGCTATTATTTCCTCTCTTATTTCTTTAATCCCTTTTTTTTTCCTTCTAAATTCACTGCAGTTTTCTCAAGTTTTCCTTATAAGTCAAGTTTCAGTTGTCTATTTGTTGCTATTTTTAATATATTTATTAAGGCCTAAAAGCACTGTTTGGGTATTCACTTCCACGCCTTGTCTTTTGAATATCTGGTTTTAGCTAATTTTATTATTATGGCATCCCATTATTAAAGTTTTCTTTATAAAACTTGAACCCATGATCTACTTCAGTTGTTCTCATACATGAAACATTTATAGGACATTTCAATCTGTCCCAGAGTGGTCTCTTCGACAACATTTGCATGTTGTGTTCATTTTACTTTTTAAATTTCAGATTGATTATCAGGCCATTTCCTTTCATTTTACTTCACGTTAATGTAGGACACTTTGTCCACATGTCCTATTTCATCTGATACAGCTTTAGTGACATTTTCTTGATGATCTTACTTGCTTGGGTGACACTGTATAGATTCCCTCTAAGTTAAAATATGCGGAAATGGGGTGGGAGGGAGAATTAACTAATTCTTTGTTTAGTCTGAATTACAATAACAATACTTACCTGCTTGATTTTGTTAAATATCATGTAAAGTTCTTAGACATGACTGTGAGAAATGCTACCCATCGCCATTGCAGGAATGGTGTCAAGGTTTCAGGAATGTATTGTAGATGCCTGAAAATTTGTCATGCAAGAGAGTCAGCAGTGATCATTTTCATTCTCTCTTTACACTGTTTATCTGCAACAGTTATTTCCTCTACTCTTCATATAGAGGAGGGGCAATAAAGAGTATCCATACATTTACCTTTGTTCTAAACTCAGCATTATCAAAAAATTCTTAGTATTTTGCCAAGTCAACAACGTGGCTTATGGAGAATGGGAGAAAAATTAGCAGCCATGCTGTGCTAAATGTTCATGTTTCCTTCCTTGGCCACTCTTCGCCATTTTTTGAAAATATAAACTTATATTGTTCCTTTTTTTTATTCTTTTTAGGAAAAAAGAAAAAATCTTTCTGCATATATTAAATCTTTTTCCCTCACTTTTTTAGACATCATGGTAGTGAGAATACCTAATCGAAAATCTTTTGGGGCTTTGCTGGTGGCGTAGTGGTTGAGAATCTGCCTGCCAATGTAGGGGACACGGGTTCGAGCCCTGGTCTGGGAAGATCCCACATGCCGCGGAGCAACAAAGCCCGTGAGCCACAACTACTGAGCCTGCGCATCTGGAGCCTGTGATCCCAACAAGAGAGGCCAGGATAGTGAGAGGCCCGCGCACCGCGATGAAGAGTGGCCCCTGCTTGCCGCAACTAGAGAAAGCCCTTGCACAGAAACGAAGACCCAACACAGCCAAAAATAAATAAATAATTTTTTTAAAAAAAGAAATAAATAAAAAATAAAAAAACTGCCAAAGTGTTTTAAAAAATTAAAATTAAAATAAAATAATAAAATCTTTTGCCCATCTTTGAACTAAGAATACTTTTGTTTTACAAATGAGCAATTTTATTTACCTTTTTCCCAATTCAAGTTTTAATTACTGCTGATGAATAATTCATAACAGCTACATCAATTTCATCACCAAGATGTTGTAATGATAATTTCAAATTCTATATTGCCAACATTGGTAAAAAAAATTTTCACAAAATTAGTAATTAAATGGTTTTATTTGTTTTTCAATTATTCAAAAGTACATGGAATTTAAAACTACTTCCATAAACTAAAAGTTCTTCGTATTCTTTTATTGATAAATAAAACGTTGAATATCTTTGTGATTATTAGTAGTAGATTTTAAGTCCAACGAAACTTTTCCCTCTCAAGTATTTAGAAATAATACATTCTACTCTATAAAATCTAAAAAATATTACTGAAGGAAATTAAAGAATACCTAAAACACAGAGAGAAAACCTCAGTTTTTAAAGATATCAATATTCTTGAGATTGATTCAGTTCTACAGTCAAAGCATCTGCCAACAATACCCCAGAATTTTTAAAAAATCATTTTATATGCATTGCCAAGCTGCTTCTAAAATGTATATGAAAATACAAAGTACCTAAAAGACCCAAAGTTAGGCAGTGTGGTACTGGCATAGATAGATATAGATATAAATATAGATATAGATATAGATATGTGTGTGTACCAATAGAAAGGAAAAGTCTAGAAACTTGAACAAGAATGTTTCTATCAGCTTTATTAATGTTAATAAAATCTGTAATATCCCAAGGATCCATCAATTGGAAAAAATAAGTTGTTGAATATTTATTCAATAGAATAATTATAAAACTAAACTACTGACACATTCAAAAACATTATCTTGGGTGAAAGAATATAGATATAAATATATTATTATAATAGTTATATATTTAACGTATATGAAATTTTAAAATGGGCAAAATCCATGATGATAGAATGGAGTGGTTTCCTCTGGGAGTAGAAATTGAAGAGAAGAGGGCATAAAAGATCTTTTGGGGATGATGGAAATATTCTCTTAAATCTGTGCATTTCAGTAGGTGTAAATTATACCTCAATAAAAAAAGTTGTATAAAATATTAACAATGCTCTTATTTTCAGAATAAGCATGATTGGCAGGGCATTTGGCTTACAGGTAGCAGGGATGCCACTCAAATATTATATAAGCCAAAACAAGCAATATTATCCAAAATATGTGAAGAACACAGTTTCTGGTTATCCTACCACAGATATTCTGATCAAAAGTTTCCACCTATAATATCTGATCTTATCCCCCAACAAGCCATTTCCTTTAATCAATGATCTGCTCTTCTTCATCAACTAGAGTATTAGTTCTTCCACCAACTGTGGTCCATTATTGGCAATGGGGGTTCTGCAGCTGGCTACTAAAGATGATATCTGGGCTATAGAGTATCTCCTTAGCTATATTCAATAGTCAATTTATAGAAAAGGACATACAGAGGGTCAAAAGTATATTAAAATACAATGTAATTCACTAATGGTCAAAAAATGTAAAATGAAACATACTAAAATATTATTCTTTCACCTATAAGATGAACAAAGAAAATATATGGCAATACATGACATATCAATAACATTGTCCATTGCTGTTGGCACATCTCCTCTTTGACTCAAGTGTCATGTTTTAGGAAATCCACTCTACTATTGAGATTGAGACAACTCTTACACTTATAAATAGCATATTTTCAGAAAACAGGATGTGATTTCCCAAATAATAAAATGGCTCTCTCATTTTGTATTATTAATGCTCACATTATACATAGCTAAAATGAATTGAGGTGTTGCTGTCTACCAGGCACTCTAAGAAGAACTTCCTATACCATCGCTAGGATGCTAGGGAAAGAAGTATCAGCCACTACAACATGTGCCCTTCATCAGCTGACTTTGAAATTACTCTTTAGATATTGGTGCCAGCAAAGAAAGATATTTAAGGTTTGCTAAGTTTTCTGTCTTTTAAAAAATTATATGCTCATTGTATTCATATATATTTTTTAATATGGCCTCTAAACATGTGTAATTCACACTTAGGTCCTATACTCAATGCTGGGTTAAATACTCGCTAAACAACTTCCCAGACAACCATTGGTAAAGCCTGACAGAAAGCATGATCCTTTCAAAATTTGTCTCTTCTACTCAAAGTTTTGTTTTTCGGTTTTGTTGCTCTCCCTTCTCTTCATCAAACCTCAGGATACCAATGCCCTCTCACTTTCTCTTTTTTCTCTATTAAATTGTCAAGTTCTATATTCAGAATAAGGCCTAAACAGAAGCATTTACATTTTATGGAAATTGTAGATATGAAACACAATGCTGAATTTCTGGCCAAAATCAGGTTTAAGACAAGGTTAAAGGCTTTTGAATACATGACTATAGGTGTTTACTAACTCTGCAAAGATAATCCCTAACTCCACCTCCAGGTAATACTTGCTTTTTATTTATCACAGAAAAACAGAATTCCTGTGGCAGAACAGATATACAAAAAAAGTACATCAGTAAAATTTGAACTCTGAGCCACAGAAGGCTCGTGTACTTCTACAGCACCATTCCTATATACTAACTCATATTTTCATTTCCTCAGAGATTCAAAAGTTTAGCTAAATAAATGTCATGTCTTGGCCCTGGAAGAAAACCAAAACTATCAGATCTCAAGATGTCAATAAAATATTTTTTTGATTAGTGTTATTGGAAGAGAGGAAGAAAACACTTCAGATGCCAGTAGGTGAAATATAAATCCTGGTTCTATTATTAATAGAAAGAGATTCTACTTGAAATAGACATGATAAGTTACATTCTATATATATTCAAGGTATTTTAAGAAATATTTTCCCAAACAGAAAAGTGATTACATAGTAAATAGTAGATTGATTTAATAACATACTTTTTGTTTAACCATTAATAAGATAAATACTATATATAATTCTGGGAACTGGATTTTTTTTTCAGTATGACAACTAATAGGGCTTGGCAAATGTTTCCCTTTACCACTATGCACTATAAAGTACTGAAGGAGATATTTCAGAATATCTGTACATTGACTATAATTTATTTTGAGGGGATATTAATATATAAGTAGGAACTTACTCTTTATTTACTACAACCCAAAGGTATCTGCAGGTAGGTGTGTTCAGTAGGCAGAGTCTTACTTCAACTTATTAGTCAGTGACAAGTAAAAAATTATTTTTATCATAGTTTGTCTAAATATTTTATTCAGCTTGACAAGTTCACTTATGACTCATAGCTATCATATGAACAAGTTCATGCATAGGTTCAAATTATTTTAATTTGTAAGCAATGAACACATCTACTAAGACATCTTGTGGGATGAATTTAGGTTGAAAACTGAAAAGTGCATAGCAAAGTAAAATCTTTGGTGTGTTTTTCTCCTAAAGGAGCAAAACAACAGGGGTGAACTCCATTTGAAGTCCTGCTTTGTGCTGACAGTTGAACTATACCTATATTTCATAAAGCACAGCACTCCCAAGTTACTGAAAATAAATTGATTTTCTGGAAATATGCGACACGTAGCTTCTCAATATGGATCTTGAGCAGTCTGTCCCTAAAGTAGTTATTTCCATTTACACCCCTGACCTGCCAGTATCTTTGGTGCTACTGTAGTTTTTCATGTACTTCAAAAGCTACAGATCTGTTTCCATCTCTCTTAATCTAATATAAACTGCACATGCTTCTATCAGTAAAGACCTTCATTTTTATCCTTCTTCGATTTCATGACACCAGTGGTTCTATACTTCACAGCAAAGGGAGTAGAATGAAATTACATATCACTCAGATTTCAGCAATATCTGGTTTATGTGATTCAGGACCTCCATACAAAGAAGAGGTCATTCTCAATATTTTAGAAGATGGCTCTTTCTGGGGATTTTATATGATAAACCTGTCAATGTGCTTGATTGGAGGTGGTAAAAAATATGTTTATTTGGGTGAAAATGGAAACAGTTTAAAACAATAAAGGCCTAAAATGGCAACTGTCAATATAAACACAGACAATTAATAAATAAGTTGGTCAAAATGATGGGCTATATTGAAGTCGATACAACAAGAGAGCAACTGAGGAAGCAAAGTTGTCAAATTGTTCTAAATCTAGTACAGACATCACCAGTGAAGTTAAAAGCAAAATGCAAAAAGCAACAAAAAAATTAACTCCCTGCCCCCCACAAAAAGAAGAAAACTGGAAATGAGAAAATATGTCATATTACTTATGAACAATGGTTTCATTATGCTTAGAGATAAAAAAAATACATAAACAAGTACATTTGACTAAAATGTTTGTTTTTAATGAATTTAAATATTTTCCCCAGAGATTAAAAAATATACAAAAATTCAAAAGGATAAAACAAATTAAAGAGATATAAAGAAAAAACGTAAAATGGAAGTGTCACTGAAGGAAAACTCTCATAAAGTGATTTAAAGCTTAAATGCAACAAAAAATAGATTAGCTGGGAGATCAATTTTTGCTAAAGGTGGAATGATCTAACTGCAGTCTTCTTTTAAGGTATGTGGGGATGAGGGATAGTTAAGAGAGAGAGAGGCAGGGGTCAAATGTCCAAAGTACAAAGGTATTACAGAATTGATTTGTGTCAATGTATATATATATAAGTAATTTCAATCCTTGCATTGGGAATGGTAGAAATTGTTCAGATGTTCCACTCTGTTGATCTGAGGCATTGTTCTATATTTACAATCTTCCACAGACCTGCCAGAAACTAGAGAGAATATTAAGGTCTCAGCCACACAGACAAAGATCCAGTCCTGGTGTGAAAGCAGAACTTTAAATATGGATTTTGACTAGAAGAGGATTTGCATATGCTATAATCCATGGGGCCAACCAGGGGTATATTCCATGGATATAACTGGGTAATTGACTGGAGTAGGTTGTTTGAGTAGATGTAAGCTGATTTGAAAGGATGGAGAAGGAAACACTACTGGGAACCTATTGGAGGATCTGGATGAATGCAAGGGCTTATGCCAGAAAGCAGGAATTAACCCTCTTGACAACCAGGGATGTGTGACCACGTACCAGGAGTGAATCCAGATGCAGAAGCCAAAACAAGATGAACAAGGAACAGCTGTCACTACAGTAAATTCAGGTAGGAGAAAAGGAGCCAGAAAACAAAATGAAGTCAGAATAAGGAACTCTGGTGGTAGCATTATGTGGCACCCAAATAATGTTCCATAAAATATTCAAGAGAACTTTATATACTTTTATATGTATGCCCTTTCATTCAACATGTTTACATTAATTAACTACTTAGAGTTATGGTTTGAGCCAATGTATCACTCTACCTATAGTGATTTCTGGTAAAGGCAACCTGATTTAGAGCTCACATTCATCAGAACTGGTTCAGACACACAGTAGGGTTTATCTTGCAGATTAATATCATCACGTTCCACAATTGGAAGAGATTGGGAAATCAGACAAATTACAGTATAAATATACAACAAAATTATTTTGAAATGTGTGTCATACTAGTACTTTCCTACCTTGAAATAAACAGGCAATGCTCCTGTTTGCAAAGACTGTTTTAACAGTGGTGATATACACTTGTCTTGTGAGTTAGAAATTTGCACAAGTCAAGAAAAACTATGTGATCAAATGTTTTGAAAAACAGACTTTCCTCTCTTGATAGAAATGAGAAAATTCTCTTTTTGTGCTATAAATCATCCAGGCAACTGAATCCTCTTTCATTCCACTATCAAATTCTCTTCTCCATATTGGCAGCCAGCTTAAATCCTTTGGCCCACAGAATATATCTCATAATACTGAATTTAATCACACTCGAATGAAGCATCTTATATGGTATGGAATTCTATACTTTAAATGAGGTAGAAAAAAGTCTTATAAAACATAAACCTTAGATTATAATAATGTGGACTCTGAATTTAAAATGAATGGTTTTGAAACCAGCCACACCACTTGATGTGTGGCCTTTGTCAAGTTATTTAACCTCTCTTTGCTTTAGTTTTCTTTTTGGTAAAATAGGCATAATAATAGCATCCACCTTGTGTGATTTCTGTGAGGGTCATGAGACAATGCATATAACAGTATATGACACATGTTAAGCCAGCAATAAATGTTAGCCAGTAGTAGTAGGGTGGCCAGATTTAGAAAATAAAGAGAGAACATCCAATTAAATTTAAATTTCTGATAAACAAGAGATTTTTTTTTAGTATAAATATATTCCAAATATTGGTGGTTGGTTATAATACCAGTGACATACTTTTATTTTTACTAAAAATTATACTAAGAAATTATTTACTGTTTATCTGAATTTCAAATTTAATTAGGTATCCTCTATTTTACATAATAACTAGGTAGCAGTAAAGAACACCCGGTCTAACTGCTTAATTTTACTGATTTCAAAGGAGCCCAGAAAAGAAGCCCATTTCGTGAGTTAATTGGATATTACATAATTCCTAGGAAAGGAAAGGTAGTTTAAGGACAATTAACAATTGTAAGTTATAACAATTGATCAGAAAATAAATTTTATTACCATGTTAACTTTTTCCTGAAGTTTGGCTTACTTTGATTTAAATGATACTATTTATTAGACATAAACGTTCTATTCATAATGGACTGTGCTAGGCTCTGCTACTTCCTTTCAAAACTTTCTTTATTGAAAGTCAAAAAGTTTTGAGGTCAAGTATTCCCCTGGTGTATTATCACACGTTTAACATTATAACTTTGTGCCTCTTTCTGCAGAGTAGTTGGTAGCTTTTTTTTTACACAGTATTAAAACTCTGAGTGTATCCAAAACAACTTGATAGTGGCAGTAGTCAATAGTGAGATACCCCCAAATGAAAGAGGTGATTAGGAGCCAGAGACAGGACCTCATGGTGGAATCACCTTGTGGCTTTGTTTTAACTCTTTGTAGAATTTGTTCAATACTAATTTCTAGTTCATATTCACCAGGAATAGTAACATTAACATTATACGGGTGATTACTCTGTAAAATAGGTGCTAATCTATTAATCTATTTTTATACTTAAAAGGAGAAAGACTGCTGTTCTCTGATCTTGAAAGGACATTTGAGATCCACAAGTATTTCAAGGTAATTTGGCTTATGTTGAGAATTTAAATGGATGGAAATAAAGTCAAGAATTAAGACTTTACATAAGAAACAAAAAGTCTCATTCCTATTCATAACTTTCCACAAGATATTTAGAAACAAAATATAAATCAGCTTCTATAAGGTTGTTAAAGAATCTAGATTGACACCATATTTTATAAGCTAGACAATTAAAATATAGAGGCCATGTTCATAAGTGAATATTAGTTTAAATTGTATGAAATAAAATCTACAAAGTATTTGTATATTTGTGAGATTCAACATAAAGTGTTCTGAAGCCAATTTCAAGTAAATAAAATGAAAGTACAATTCAACACTTTTTAAAATATGAAGGCTGATATATTGAATATCATATCAATATATTTAGGTTCAGACATACACGTAAGCTTAATTTTCATGTAAATATTTTATTTTAACAAGTATGTCCAAAATATAATTATATATATGTGTGTGTGTATGCATGTATATGTTCTCTATGTGTATATATAGGCTTAATGTATACTTAATGTGTCTTATGCAATCAGTTATATACACAATAATTACATATTTTATATATATTTATATAATTTATTACCACTTTCAGTATCATTTATGTATAATGCATAGTTAATAAAAATATAAAATAGTGTGAACAATAATCAGAATACTTTTAATATTTTCCCAGACATTACTCTTTCCAAATAAATGATTCATGCACAGGATGATGAAATACATATTTTGTACCATAAATTAAAAGATCCATTCTTTCTTCTTAAGGAGAAGAATAAAATCCATTAACAAATTTTGTGTGGGTTATTCTTTTGCACATTTACTTTTTCATAAGAATTTTAAAATGGGCTTGCCAAATTCTCCGAATAATCTTGTTGCTATTTTCATTAGGCTACATTGAATTTAAAGATAAAGGTTGAGTATTGATATTTATACAATATTGTCTTCTGAACCAAGAGACATAAACTCTCTCACACTCAAATTTTCTCATATGTTTTTTCACATTTTGGTGTATGCAGCTTAATGTCTTGGACATTCTTATGGCATTATTTTAAAGTACTTGATAGTTTTAATGTAGTTGTTTTTATTAATGTGAATGTTTTGCCATATTATATTTTTAAATTGGTGATCTCTAGGATATATGTAGGAAAGGCATACTTTTTAATTGACTCTCTGTCTACTTGAATGAACTCAATTGCTTTAAATGCCATATATATATGTGTGTGTGTGTGTGTGTGTGTGTGTGTGTATATTTTTATTCGATTCTCTTGAATTTTCCTAGTAGGGAATCTTATTAACTATACATAGTATCAGTTTGTTTTTTTCACATTACAAAGCAAATGGTTATTTTATGTCTCCCATAATAGATAAAAAGACGGATCTATTCTATTAGATAATGAAATAAAGAGTGTGAATTTCAGTTTTATTTTTAAATATAGAATTTATTTTAATAGATTTTATGTAGCTTTTTGATGTCCTAAATTATTCTCAAAGTCTCTATAGAATTTTCTTATGACACATTTCAAATACAAAAGTGTCCAACTGTATTCCCTAACCTAATTCCAACGTGCCTTGAGCAGGTGTCAGAAAGGAGTCTAGAGAACTTTATGAATAACTATAATATTTTCAAAAAGACAATTTAAGCCATTTTGTATTAAGCTATTTGAATATCATATGAATGATTGCAGAAGACACAATGTACCATTAGTTTTTTCAAGAGCCATTTATATAGTGCATTTATCTTTAATCTAGTACACTTTCATAGACAAATAATTGTCATAAAATCACAGCCTTCAAATGACCTTATCTTGCTTAGGCATCATTAAAATATATTGCTACTTACTCACCCCGAACAAAAAAGGATATCCATATTTCTATGCACATTTATTTTTACTCAACTAGGTTTACATTCAAAAGAAGTATAATGTGTGTTTTTTTTTTCATATATAGGAAGGAACCCATACCTCAGAATAATTTTGCAAAATAACTGCCTTAGGTATTAGAACAGGTGAAGGTTGTGAATGGTTTTACAGTCTTTTGCATCAGTTATTTTATATAATGTCTTTTCAGGATCTAAATTCATACAGGAAAATTACTCCAATCCATTCTGGCCTATGTACTCCATCAGTATTGATTTCTTTCTTGGTAAAGGAAAGAGAGTGTGTCCTATAACCTGAACGCTCTGAAAATCAGTTCTACAAAAAGAAAAAAAGAAAAACCTTGCAGAACATTTGAAAGGGCATTGTTGGCATAAGGACCGTTTCTAAGCGTATTTTTACTTTCAAAGAAGTCTTATCAATTTCCAAATGAAATCTGTCTTAGTCAGTTAGCTGTAGCAAAAAATCATAGACTAGGTAGTTTAAACAACAAACACTTATTTCTCAATTTTTGAGGCTGGGAAGTCCAAGTTCAAGGTGCAGGCAAATTTGGTTCCTGGTGAGAGGCCTCTTTCTGGATTATAGGCACGTGGCTGTCTTCTGTGTCCTTACATGATGGAGTGAGCTGTGGTCTCTTCCACCACTTATAAGGACATTATTTCCATCATGGTGTTCCTACCCTTACAATCCCACCTAAGCTTAACTACTTTCTGAACACCCCATTTCCAAATAACTTTGCACTGGGGATTAGGGCTTCAACGTAAGAATTTGGGAGGGAAGAAATTCTACCATGGCAAATGCTAAAAGGATTTAAAAAATTTTTTGGAATGTTAAATACCATGTAATATTTTAGTTATTTTGATATTGATAATTTTGAAGTGATCAAAAATCATTGCTTAAAAATGAATAATTATCTTTGTTTATTAAAAAATCAATATTTATTGTTGAATATATAGATAAGCAAAAAGAATAAATTAAAATCACCTGAAAATAAACAAGCTGCAATATCTTGCTTTATAATTTTTATACCTTCTAATAAGATAATTTCTGGCTTCTTTATAATCTAATCTTCATGTAATATATGGCATTAAATACTTTAAAACATATTGCTTTTGATGAGTTTATGATATTATTAAGAGGTTTCACTGTTTATGAAATCAGTGCCTGATTATATATATTTCCCCTATTTTACATAAATAACCTCCATACTTTTTTCCATGGTAGCGGACCCAATTTATTGATACATTCTCATCAAAAATCTACAAGGATTCTCTTTTGTCCACACCCTTATCAACACTTGTTATCTCTTGTCTTTTTGATAGCAGCCATCCTAACAGGTATAAAGTAATGTCTCATTGTGGTTTTGACTTGCATTGTTCTGATGATTAGTGATGTTGAGCACATTTTCATATCTTGTAGGCCACTGTATGTCTTCTTTGGAGAAATGTCTACTCAAAATTTTAACCATTTTTTATCTGTAGTATTTGTTTTTTTGCTCTTGAGTTGGAGTTGTCCTTTATGTATTTTGGATATTAACCTTTTATCAGATAGATGATCTGCAAATATTTTCACCCATTCTGTAGGTTGCCTTTTCTCTCTGTTGATTATTTCCTTTGCTGTGTAAAAACTTTTAAATTTGATATAGTCCTACATTTTTACTTTTTATTTTTGCTTTTGTTACCTATGCTTTTGATGTTTTATCAAAAAATCATTGCCAAAACCAATGACAAGGAGTTTGTCCCTTAGGTTTTTTTCCTAGAAATTTTATGGTTTCAGGTCTCACATTTAAGTTTTTAATCCATTTTGTGCTTGGTGTAAAATAAGGATCCAATTTCATTCTTTTGTTTTTGGCTATCCAATTTTACTAACACCATTTACTGAAGAGACTATCCTTTCCCCATTGTGTATTTTTGGTGCCTTGTCAAGGATTAGTTGACCATACATGCATGGGTTCATTTCTGGGTTCTTTACTGTGTCCCATCAGTCTATGTGACTGTTTTAATGCTAGTACCATGCTGGTTGACTACTACACCTAGGTAATACAGTTTGAAATCAGGAAGTGTGATACCTATAGTATTATTCTTTCTCAAGATTGCTTTGGCTCTTCAGGGTCTCCTGTGGTTCCATATGAATTTAGCATTGCTTTTTATATTTCTGTGAAAAATGCCATTGGGATTTTGATAGGGATTTCATTTAGTCTGTAGATAACTTTGGGTAGCATGGACATTGTAACAATATTCACTCTCCCAGTCCATGAACACAGAGTATCATTCCATTTATTTGTATCTTCTTCAATTTCTTCATTAGTACTTATAGTTTTCAATATACAGATTTTTCACCGTATTGATTAAATTTATACCTGTTTTCTTTTTCTCTTTCTTTTAATGCTATCTATTTTAAATGGGATTGCTTTATTAATTTATTTTTCAGGTAACTCATTGTTACTGAATTAGAACAATAGTGAACAGAACTAGAAGAATTTTTTTTTTTTTTTTTTTTTTTGCATGGAAACACGAAAGATCCCAAATAGCCAAAACAATCTTGAGAAAGAAGAATGGAGCTGGAGGAATCATGCTCCCTGTCTTCAGACCATACTACAAAGCTACAGTCATTAAAAAAAGTATGGTACTGGCACAAAAACAGACATATAGATCAATGGAATACAATAGAAAGCCCAGCAATAAACTCATGCACTTATGGTCAATTACTCTACGACAAAGTATACACAGTGGAGAAAAGAGTCTCTTCAATAAATGGTGCTGGGAAAAGTGGACAGTTACAAGTAAAACGATAAAATTAGAACATTTTCCAACACCATATACAAAATTAAACTCAAAATTAATCAAAGACCTAAATGTAAGACTGGATAGTACAAAACTCGTAGAGGAAACATAGGCAGAACACTCTTTTGACATAAATCGCAGCAATATGTTTTTGGATCCCTCTCCCAGAGTAATGGAAATAAAAATGAAAATAAACAAATGGAACCTATTTAAACTTAAAAACTTTTGCATAGCAAAGTGAACCATCAACAAAACAAAAAGACACAGACTGGGGGAAAATATTTGCAAACGATGCTATTGACAAGGGATTAATTTCCAAAATATATCAATACAAATGGCTCATACAGCTTAATGTAAAAAAAAAAAAACAAAAACCCCAATCAGAAAATGGGCAGAAGATCTAAATAGACATTTCTCCAAAGACATACAAATGGCCAAAAAGTACATGAAAAAATGCTCAATATCGTTAATTATTAGAGAAATGCAAATCAAAACTATAATGAGGTATCTCTCACACCAATTAGAATGGCCATCATTAAAAAGTCTACAAATAATAAATGCTGGAGAGGGTGTGGAGAAAAAGGGAGCCTCCAATACTGTTGGTGGAATGTAAACTGGTGCAGCCCCTATGAAGAACAGTATAGAGGTTTCTTACAAAAGTAGAAAAATTGAGTTATCATATGATCCTGCAATCCCATTCCTGGGCATATATCCAGAGAAAATTTTAACTTGAAAAGATACATGAGCCCCAATGGTCATAGCAGCACTATTTACAATAGCCAAGACATGTAAGCAACCTAAATGTCCATCAAAAGATGAATTGGTAAAGAAGATGTGGTATGTATGTATATATATATATATACACACACATATATATATATGTATATACACACACACAAAGACATAATACTCAACCATAAAAAGAATTAAATAATGCCACAGCAACATGGATGGACCTAGAGATTATCATACTAAGTGGAGTCAGACAGAGAAAGACAAATATCATATGATATCACTTATATGTGCGATCTTAAAAAAATTGCAAATGAACTTTTTTACAAAACAGAAATAGACTCTCAGACATAGAAAACAAACTTATGGTTATCAAAGCAGGGAGTGAGGGGAGAGATAAATTAGGAGTTTGGGATTAACATATACACACTAATATATATAAAATAGATAAACAATGAGGACCTACTGTATAGCACAAGGAACTATATTCAATATTTTGTAATAAACTATAATGGAAAAGAATCTGAAAAAGAATACACGCACTCACACACACACACCCCCCGAATAGCTTTACTGTACACTTGAAACTAACACAACATTGTAAGTTAATTATACTTCCATAAAAAATGGTTATAAAAAATAAAATAGTTACTGATCACTCTTAAAAACATCTGAAGAAATACAGCAGAGGTACCAAATAAATGGAATAAGAAAGAGATGATATTTATATTTAATCTCTACATGCATCCTTTGAGAGCATAGCAACATGGACTCATTTGAGGTCAGATTTAACTTCATCTTTGCTATGTCTGTTTTTAGATCCAAGCAGCAAGGATACCTTTAGATCTGTTGTTGATTTAAATCAGACTATTATATCCTATGTCTAAATGTATGATTTTCCACTTATCATGATTCTGAATTAACTACTCATTTTTGCTAACTGCTGAAGTGATATGCCTCCTAGGTTAATACCCATATCCTTTAGTGTGACTGATTATAAACATATATACACACACGTGTGTTTATTATAACAGGTTAATTTATTAGGAAACTGAGGAACAATTATTTTAAATAAATTGCCCAATTTCATATTTAAATGAGAAATCCAGATTGCAAACTCAAATGTTCTTATCTCAAACTCATTACAAACTTTACATTTCCTACAAAGTTGAAAATTGATGATTTAAGTATATTGATTTCAGAATAACCCTTCCTGGTATTTTAAATTTAATGTCTTAGTAAAACAATTAGTTTGGCACAGAAACAGTTGCATCACATACATTAGACTTTAAAAGGTTAACAAGATATCTTCAGAAATAGTTTCCCCTGACCTATCATTAGATGTCAACAAACAAACAAAAAAAAAAACACCAAGATCATAACTTGATGCTTTGGTACAGAGACCTTCTTACTAAGAGAGGTGTCAGCAAAAAAATACATGAAATTAATTCACTCAGCAAACATTAATTAAATGAATATAAGGCCTGGCAGTTTAAGACATTTTGAATGAGGAAAACTTAAGATCTGCTGTGACTGCAAATTAGTTGATGCATCGTAAAAGTAGAAATAGTACCTATTATGTTGTGCTATTGGGAATAAAGAAATATTTTAGAAAAGAATCATCTCAACTGCAAGTGAGTTTTCAAAAGCTGAACACCCTAGGGATATTGAAAAATAAACCCAGTGCAATGATTATGAAGCATACGAAACACGACTACTGATTTTAGTCCTAATACGGAATGCTTCTACAGAATTTTAATGAAGGCTGAAAGGACTTCATGTAACAATACCCTTTTAGTTAACAATGGGAAAATCTGAAAAAATTAAATGAGAGTTTCCATAAAACTTTTGGTACTTTTATTCTAACCTTTACAATAAATTGGTTAAATCAAACAATATCAGATCAAACATAAATATTATTTTTTAAAATGATTTGGAACAGCATGCTGATCTATATATTTATTTCAAATGAATTTAAAACCAAGTAGGATAGTAAAATAATAAATATACTTCAAACTGAATGTAAAATCTTCTGTGTTTTGGGTTGAAAACTCTGAAGGCAAATCCAAATAATATAAATGTAGTGTGATGTGAACCCATAAAATGTTCCATCATTATTAGTAATGTACCAGGAAATGAAATTAAATATTTCATTATTATACACATTTTATTATATATGTGTATTCAACATGCTAGCTAATTATATTAAATATACCCAAGTTGTTGATCAAGTAGCTTTTATTTTTTACCATTAATATATTTTGACAAAATGTCTTTTAAGTATCTTGAAAATCACTGCACATTTTAGTAAAATTTTTAATTATTTTCAATTTTTTGTCTATCCAAAACATACAAAATGCAGAAACTTTATCATAAGATGTAAGTTAAGTTATAAGTATATGTCTAGTACTAAAGATATTGTTTGCTTAAAATATGTGGGTATTTAACATTTCTCATCTATTATATAATAAACTTAAACACATTAATTCTTTATTCTCACAGTTGTATATATCTATAGCATAAAATACTTCTAAGTTAATGATGTATCTTTTTTTAAATTAATTTTTATTGGAGTATTGTGTTACTAACACAGTGTTGTGTTAGCTTCTACTGTATAGCAAAATGAAGCAGCTATACATACATAGACATATATCCCCCTTTTTTTGGATTTCCTTTCCATTTAGGTCACCAAAGAGCATTGAGTTGAGTTCCCTGTGCTATACAGTAGGTTCTCATTGTTATCTATTTTACACGTAGTGTCAATAGTGTATATATGTCAATCCCAATCTCCCAATTCATTCCACACCCCCTTTCCCCCTTGGTAACCATATGTTTGATCTCTACATCTGTGTTTCTATTTCTGCTTTGCAAATAAGATCATCTATACCATTTTTCTAGATTCCACATATATGTGTTAATATACTATATTTGTTTTTGTCTTTCTGACTTACTTCACTCTGTATGACAGTCTCTAGGTCCATCCACATCTCTACAAATGACCCAATTTTGTTCCTTTTTATGGCTGAGTAAAATTCCACTGTATATATGTACCACATCTTCTTTACCCATTCCTCTGTTGACGGACATTTAGGTTCCTTCCATGTCCTGGCTATTATAAATAGTGCTGCAATGAACATTGGAGTGCATGTGTCTTTTTGAATTATGTTTTTCTCTGGGTATATGCCCAGTAGTGGGATTGCTGGGTCATATGGTAGTTCTATTTTTAGTTTTTTAAGGAACCTCCATACTGTTCTCCATAGTGGCTGTATCAATTACATTCCCACCAACAGTGTAGGAGGGTTCCCTTTTCTCCATGCCCTCTCCAGCATTTATTATTTGTAGACTTTTTAATGATGGCCACTCTGACTGGTGTGAGGTGATACCTCATTGCAGTTTTGATTTGCATTTCTCTAATAATTAGTGATGTTGAGCATCTTTTCATATGCCTCTTGGCCATCTATATGTCTTCTTTGGAGAAATGTCAATGTAGGTCTTCCACCCATTTTTAGATTGGGTTGTTTGTTTTTTTGATATTGAGCTCCATGAGCTGTTTTCATATTTTGGAGATTAATCTTTTGTCAGTTGCTTCGTTTGGAAATATTTTCCCCCATTCCAAGGGTTGTCTTTTCATCTTGTTTTTGGTTTCCTTTGTTGTGCAAAAGCTTTTAAGTTTAATTAGGTCCCAATTGTTTATTTTGTTTTTACTTTCATTATTCTGGGAGGTGGGTCAAATAAGATCTTGCTGCAATTTATGTCAAGGAGTGTTCTGCCTATGTTTTCCTCTAATAGTTTTATAGTGTCTGGCCTTACATTTAGGTCTTTAACCCATTTTGAGTTTATTTTTGTGTATGGTGTTAGGGAGTGTTCTAATTTCATTCTTTTACATGTAGCTGTGCAGTTTTCCCAGCACCACGTATTGAAGAGGCTGTCTTTTCTCCACTGTATATTCTTGCCTGCTTTGTCATAGATTAGGTGACCATAGATGTGTGGGATTACTACTGGGTTTTCTATCCCAGTCCATTGATTTATATTTCTGTTTTTGTGTCAGTACCATACCATCTTGATTACTATAGCTTTGTAGTATAGTCTGAAGTCAGGGAGCCTGATTCTTCTGGCTCCATTTTTCTTTCTCAAGATTGCTTTGGCTATTTGGGGTCTTTTGTGTTTCCATACAAATTCTAAAATTTTTTGATCTAGTTCTGTGAAAAATGCCTAGGGCAATTTCATAGGGATTGCATTGAATCTGTAGATTGCTTTGGGTAGTAGAGTCATTGTCACAATGTTGCTTCTTCTAATCCAAGAACATGGTATATCTCCCCATCTGTTTGTGTCATCCTTGATTTCCTTCATCACTATCTTATAGTTTTCTGCATACAGGTCTTTTGCCTCCTAACGTAGGCTTATTCCTAGGTATTTCACTCTTTTTGATGTAATGGTAAATGGGATTGCCTCCTTGATTTCTTTCTGATCTTTCGTTGTTAGTGTATAGGAATGCAAGAGATTTCTCTCTATTAATTTTGTATCCTGCAATTTTACCAAATTCATTGATGAGCTCTAGTAGTTTTCTGGTGGCATCTTTAGGATTTTCTATGTATAGAATCATGTCATCTGCAAGCAGTGACATTTTTGCTTCTCTTCCAATTTGGATTCCTTTTATTTCTTTTTCTTCTCTGACTGCTGTGGCTAGGAGTTCCAAACTATGTTTAATAATAGTGGTGAGAGGGGATACCCTTGTCTTGTTCCTGATCTTAGAGGAAATGCTTTCAGTTTTTCACCATTGAGAATAATGTTTTCTGTTGGCTTGTCATACATGGGCTTTATTATGTTGAGGTAGGTTCCCTCTATGCCCACTTTCTGGAGAGTTTTTATCATAAATGGGTGTTGAATTTTGTCAAAAGCTTTTTCTGTATCTATTGAGAGGATCATATGGTTTTTATTCTTCAATTTGTTAATATGGTGTATCACATTGATTGAATTGCATATATTGAAGAATCCTTGCATCCCTGGGATAAATCCCCTATGATCATGGTGTATGATCCTTTTAATGTGCTGTTGGATTCTGTTTGCTAGTATTTTGTTGAGGATTTTTGCATCTATGTTCATCAGCAATATTGGTCTGTAATTTTCTTTTTTTTTTGTAGTATCTTTGTCTGGTTTTGGTATCAGGGTGATGGTGGCCTCGTAGAATGAGTTTGGATGCTTTCCTTCCTCTGCAATTTTTTGGAAGATTTTGAGAAGGATAGGTGTTAGCTCTTCTTTAAATATTTGGTAGAATTCACCTGTGAATCCATCTGGTCCTGGACTTCTGTTTTTTGGGAGTTTTTAAACCACAGTTTCAATTTCAGTGCTTGTGATTGGTCTGTTCATATTTTCTATTTTTTCCTGGTTCAGTCTTGGAAGGTTGTACTTTGCTAAGAATTTGTCCATTTCTTCCAGCCTGCCAATTTTATTAGCATATAGTGCTTATAGTAGTCTTTTATGATACTTTGTATTTCTGTGGTGTCCATTGTAAGTTCTTTGTCATTTCTAATTTTATTCATTTGAATCCTCTGCCCTTTTCTCTTAATGAGTCTGGCTAAAAGTTTATCAATTTTGTTTATCTTCTCAAAGAACCAGCTTTCAGTTTTATTGATCTTTGCTATTGTTTTCTTTATTTCTATTTCATTTATTTCTTCTTTGACCTTATGATTTCTTTCCTCTATTAACATTTTTGTTGTTCTTCTTCTTCTTTTTCCTTCTCTAGCTGCTTTAGGTGTAAGGTTAGGTTGTTTATTTGACTTTTTTCTTGTTTCGTGAGGTAGGATTGTATTGCTATAAACTTCCCTCTTAGAACTGCTTTTGCTGCATCCCATAGGTTTTGGGTCATTGTGTTTTTGTTGTCATTTGTTCCTAGGTATTTGCTGATTTCCTCATTGGTTTCTTCAGTGATCTCTTGGTTATTTAGTAGCATATTGTTTAGCCTCCATGTGTTTTTGTTTTTTACATTTTTTTTTCCTGTAATTGATTTCTAACCTCAAAGCATTGTGGTCAGAGAAGATGCTTAATACAATTACAATTTTCATAAATTTACTGAGGCTTCATTTGTGACCCAGGAGGTGATCTATCCTGGAGAAGGTTCTGTGTGCACTTGAGAAGAATGTGTATTCTGCTACTTTCGGATGGAATGTCCTATAAATATCAATTAAGTCTATCTCATCTAATGTGTCTTTTAAAGCTTCTGTTTACTTACTAATTTTCTGTCTGGATGATCTATCCACTGGTGTAAGTGGGGTGTTAAAGTCCCCCACTATTACTGTGTTATTGTCGAGTTTCCCTTTTATGGTTGTTTGCATTTGCCTTATGTGTTGAGGTGCTCCTATGTTGAATGCATAAATATTTACAATTGTTCTACCTTCTTCTTGGGTTGATCCCTTGATCATTATGTAGTGTCCTTCCTTGTCTCTTGTAATAGTCTTTATTAACAGTCTATTTTGTCTGATGTGAGTATTGCTACTCCAGCTTTCTTTTGATTTCCATTTGCATGGAATATCTTTTTCCATCCCATCACTTTCAGTGTGTATGTGTCCCCAGGTCTGAAGTGAGTCTCTTGTAGACAGCATATATACTGGTCTTGTTTTGTATCCACTCAGCCAGTTTGTTTCTTTTGTTTGGAGTATTAAATCCATTTACATTTAAGGTAATTATCAATATGTATGTTTCTATATTACTATTTTATTAATTGTTTTGCATATGGTTTTGTAGGTCTTTTTCTTCTCTTGTGTTTCCCGCCTACAGAAGTTCTTTTAGCATTTGTTGTAAAGCTGGCTTGGTGGTGCTGAATTCACTCAGCTTTTGTTTGTTTGTAAAGCTTTTGATTTCTCTGTCGAAAATGAATGAGATCCTTGCTGGGTAGAATAATTTTGGTTGTAGGTTTTTCCCTTTCATCACTTTAAATATGTCCTGCCACTCCCTTCTGGCCTGCAGAGTTTCTGCTGATAAATCAGCTGATAACCGTATAGGGATTCCCTTGCATGTTATTTGCTGCTTTTCTTTGTATTTAATTTTTGTTAGTTTGATTAATATGTGTCTCAGCATGTTTCTCCTTGGGTTTATCCTCTATGGGACTCTCTGTGCTTACTGGATTTGATTATTTCCTTTCCCATGTTAGGGAAGTTTTCAACTATAATCTCTTCAAATATTTTCTCAGGTCCTTTCCCTTTCTCTTCTTCTTCTCTGACCCCTGTAATTCACATGTTGGGGCATTTAATGTTGTCCCAGAAGTCTCTGAGACTCTCTTCATTTCTTTTCATTCTTTTTTCTTTATTCTGCTCCATGGCACTTATTTCCACCATTGTATCTTCCAGCTCACTTATCCATTCTTCCACCTCAGTTATTTTGCTATTGATTCCTTCTAGTGTACTTTTCATTTCAGTTATTGTGTTTTTCATCACTGATTGTTTGTTCTTTAGTTCTTCTACGTCCTTGTTAAACATTTCTTGTATCTTCTTGATCTGTGCCTGCATTCTATTTCTGAAATCTTAGGTCATCTTTACTATCAATACTCTGAATTATTTTTCGGGTAGATTGCCTATTTCCTCTTCATTTATTTTGGTTTTGAGGATTTTTACCTTGCTCCTTCATCTGCAACATATTTCTCTGTTGTCTCATTTTGTCTAACTTAGTATGTTTGTGGTTTTCTTTCCACAGGCTGCAAGGTTGTAGGTCCTCTTGATTCTGTTGTATGAGGAACAGAAGCCTGGTGGATGAGGTTGGTCCAGGGGCTTGTGTAGGCTTCCTGGTGGGAGGGACTGTTGCCTGTGCTCTGGTGGGTGGAGCTGAGTCTTTTCCCTCTTATGGGCAGTGTTGCATCAGGTGGTGTGCTTTGGGGTGTCTGTGAGCTTAGTATGACTTTAGCAACTTGTCTGCTGATGGTGGGGCTGTGTTCCTGTCTTCCTGGTTGTTTGGCATGAAGTGTCCAGCACTGGAGCTTGAAGGGAGGTTGGTGGAGCCTCCTCTTGGTGTCGAGATGGATACAACCGGGAGAGCATATGCTGATTAATATTCCCTGGGCCCAGGAATTCTCTGGTGGTCCAGCATCCTGGACTCAATGCTCCCACCCTGGAGGCCCAGGCCTGACCTCTGGCAGGAGAACCAAGAGCCCGCAAGCTGCACTGTGTGGCCAGAGAAAAAAGAAAGAAAAGAAAAAGGAAAAGAAAACAAAGAGACAAACAAAACCCAAGACAAATAGCAAAAACATTAACAAACAGCAACAACAACAACACAACACATGCACGCACAAAAAGAAGAAAACAGATCCACCGAATCCAAGACAAATGATAGCAACAAAACCAAACTAACAGAAACAAACAAGCAGACAGACAAAAAAGAGGAAAAAAAGAAAAAAAAAAGAGAACGGACAAAGAAAATAATTAAAAAATGAGAACAATCAATAAGGACTAAACTAACAAAAGCAAAAAATGAGAAATAAAACAAAAACAGAAAGCAAAAAAAAAAAAGCAAAGAAAGCATGAAATAAACACATAGAAACAATCAAAAATAGAAAAAACATAATAAAATAAAATACAAAGAAAAAAAAGAAAAAAAACCCAGACAACAAGAAAATGTAAAGTCAAAATAGAAATATAAAAAATATATATATTAAAAACAAAAATAAAAATAAAAAATAATAAAAACGACAACACCATCCACTGAACAAAACAAAACAAACATAAAAAGAATAATAGTAATAAGAATATTTTCCTGGGTCCTACTCTGTCAGTGTCCTTGTTCCCAAAGTGAGCCACAGCCAATCCTGCCTCCCCAGGAGGCCCTCCAATACCTCGAGGTAGCTCTCTGAACCTACTGTGGGCACTTTGGGGCCAGCTAAGACTCTGACTTGGCCCAACTCCTGTATGTACTTGCCCCCAAAGTCCACTACTGCTAAGGCTACACCAGTAACAGTTGTAGGAACACTTGTCTATTCAGGTATTCCACAGATGCAAGATTTACCAAGCCAATCATGGAGATGTAATCCATGGCTTGTGCAGCTGCAGGAAAGATTTCCATTCCTCTTCCTTAGTCTCACTGCTGCTGGGGCTCAGCTTTGGTTTTGGCCCCACCTCTGCGTGTGCACTGCCCTCAGGTGTCTGCTTCTGGCCCAGGTAAGAGGGAGCAAAAGCAGTGGCTGATTGAGGCACACTTATTCCCTCAGGCCAGGGAAGGGTGTGGCAGCCACAACTGGGGTGTGGTGAATTGCCTGCAGCGGCGGGGACTGACAGGCAGTTGCTACAGTCTGGGGCACACTCTCTCTACTGGGAGTCCCTCCCAGTGACAGTGAAGGCCAAAGAAGCTGGCAAGTGGGAAAAAGGGTTGTATTGGTGGCCTTGCCCCTTGTGTGCCATCAACAATGACAGCTTGCTTCTATGGTATCCCAGGCTTTTTCTGTAAACTTTCCCACTTGTGGAGCTCCTTACTCCTGTCCCTTTGGGCTGTCTTTTCACAGCCAAGAGCTGTCCCCTCCCTGGGTCCATGTTCCAAACCCCACTTTCCAGCACCAAGACCCCTTCCACAACAGGAGACTCACAACTCAGGCTGAGATGTTCAGAGCTGTGGTGCAGACCATGCAAGCAGTTCTTACTTTTTTCCTGCCTTCCACAGGCCATCCCCTGCATTTTCCTTTGATCTGCTGTGTTCTCCTTTGATCCCCCGAAGGTCTCTTCCTATCCCAGCTGATTTCCTCACCAAGAGGGAGTTTTTCTGAGTGCAAGGAACTCCCCTCACTTTCAGCTTCCCGCCAGGGCTGCTGGTCCCTTTTTTGATTCCTCCTCTTTTTTTCTTTCTTTCATCCTACCTGGTTGTGAGGGGATTTTTCTTGTGCTTTTAGGAGTCTGAAGTCTTCCGCTAATGTCCAGCAGGTGCTCTGAGAGAACTGTTCCATTTGTAGATGTATTCTTCACGTACTTGTGAGGAACAACGAATTCTATGTCCTCCTATTCCGTCATCATGAATGATGTATCTTTTCAACATAAGTACACCTTTCTCTCTTTGTACATTTCTTTATAGCAGATGCTGACAATCCCCCAATTTTATTTCCTCATTTGTAGTACTTCAGTGCATGCTGTACTAATTTATGACTGCAAACATCTGGACTCTTCAGCTGAAGTTGCTCTGGTTTCAGTAGCCTACTTTGCCAACCAAAGTTAGACTGGAAGTGCCAGGAAAATACTTTCCCCAGGGAGCAGCCTTCAACCAATGACTGATGATAGTAGTTGTATAAATACCTTGAGGCAGGGAGTAACTCTGAGGTGGACATTCTAAAGTAACTTCCAGCATATTCTCAACAAGTTTAAACTTCAGTCACACACAATGGTAGCTGTATTCATAACAACACCTTTATTAACCATTATTTTTCTGTCTCTTCTCTCTCTATTCCTACTCTCAAAATATTATTTATTTCACCTTCCAAACAAACAAATTTCCCACATATCTTTGTCTCAAGTTTTACTTTTGGAGGAATCCAAACTTAGACATATCCTCTGCCTATATTCTGACTTACAATATTACTACTATCTGTAATGTTATTATCTGAGGCAAAGTCTAGACCTCTCAAAGGAATTCCAATACTGTGTATCTGGGGGTAATTATTCCTGAGCTTGAATCTCAAAACACACAGAAATGTCACATTAATAAGATAGATAAATATCTTGAGTATTTTAATTCTAACATTTATTACAACTCAGACTCAAGTTTAGTTTATCATTCTATTGTCAGTAAAATAAATCTATTCCACTTTTCCTCTAACTACTTTATTTTTAGAATCTGTAGTTTTCAAGCACATTTATTTCAAAAACCTGCAAATCACCATAGACTTTCATATAAAGAGTATTTAGTACTGGTGGAGGATTACAAATAGGCAGTCATATTTTGACACTCTTCCTCTAGAGGTGAGAGCATGTCACTTCCCCTTGAATTTAAGACAGGCCTAGGACAGTTTTGAGTAATAGAGTATGACAAAAGTTACTCTCTGCTAGCTGGCAGACTCAGTTCTCTCTTAGAACCCAGCTACCATGTTGTGAGCACACATCCACATTTAGAGGAACCTTGCCCTAGGCCTACTGGGATGGTCAATCCAGCATACAGTTACCAGCCACATAGATTAGTAAACTTGAAAGTAAATCCTTGAGCCCCAGTAGCACTGTCCTGTTGACAACATGTACAAGAGATAAGATGCCTGGCTGAGTGGAAATGATGGCCCACAAAACTATGAGTAAAATATCTGTTTAAAGCCACTAAGTTATAATAAAACAGTTTCTGAAGCAGCAATAGACAACTGTAAATGTAGCATTCAGGCCTTGAAGGGAATGATCTATTTACACATGTGCTTTTGAAAGCAAATAACATTTTAAAAGTTTCCTGGTAGTTATTAGTTAAGGATTTTGACCATGTTTTCACACACAAAAACAAATTCAGTATAATTTACTAGTTTAAGTTTAAGAGACATCTCTTAATTCAGTTCATAAAAAAAATTTTGTGATGTATGAATACTACTGACTTGATGAATCTATTTAAAATCTTTATCCTGTCAATTTATTGTGTTCTATATAAAATCAAGAATATAATTTAAATTCATTTGGCATCCTATACCTTTATAGCACTTTGGTAATGTTTAATGACATATCACTAACTATGCATGATTTCACCTGGGATGTTCAAATGGCCTTATATATTTTTGGTAACTTCTTAAGACATATGCACCATGAAGACCAGAATGACTTAAGTGGTTACACCCTGTAGTTTAAATGCATATTTATGAATCAAATAGGTAATAGGTACTTAAATAATAGAACTATAAAATAATATGTCTTACAGTTTTATTAAAAATATGAAGAAATACAATGGAATAAAGTGATAATGTGTCTGCAACTATCTCTTTTTTTTTTATGGTTAGGCACAGGAAGTAATTATACCAATCTTGGATTAAGGTTGCATTGGGAAATTATTTGATTCTTAAAAGTGATAAAATAATAATAGCTGCTGACATACATTAAGCAATTATTAGGTAATTTGAATTTTCCTTAAAATATATCTAATTGTTAAATCAAATAAGCTAAATAGATAATATTTTATTTTAAACAACAACAACAAAAACCAATTTCAACGTGGTAATTTGCTCTAAATTCACAAAGGAAATAAATAAAATGCATAACATTTTATCTGAAATTTATCTGACCACAAATAGTGGGTACTTTCTTATGTTTCACATTGCTTCTTTAATTTTACATATGTTGCTCATTAAAAGAATAACTTTTTTTCATATCACTTAACCCTGTGCATGGTGTCTGTGTATTCTTTTTATTTTTTTCCCTCTATAAGAACTTTACACTCAGGACAACTTTTCATATTTTTTTTTCCCCAGCAGCTAGAAGAGATGCCTGATGAAATTACAACTGATAATATATAGTACATATTATGTATGTTTAAATACATATATACATATTTAATATTATAACATTTTATTTAAATTTTTATTATATTCAGTCCTGTAGGTAGTCTTTCCTGATTTTTTACACTAGACTAGTTCTGCCATTAGAGTCTCAGCCAAGGGCCTCATTTCCCAACTTGCAGAACAATCTATCCTGTCTGGTGTGCCACTAGATTCTGAGTACCTAACAGTGCAAGGCAAATAGTAGAGACTCAATGTCAAATAAAATTTAACAAGGTTGATCCTAATAAAAATTTCTGTCAACTATGGGCTTTTCCACTGATATTTCCTATATTTCAAAATTGAATTTTCTGAAATTTGCAGACAAAATTTTGTAATGATTTTAAATCGCTTCATTCGTTTTTTCTAATGGACATGATGATTTTTTAATAAAAGCAACACTTATTTTTCAAGTACAAAGCCAATCAGATTAATTTTATGTTGGTGAACAAGGTTTCCATAGGCCCACTAGCTGAACGTTTAAAATTAGTTTGTATTAAGTTCATAGTTCTTAATTTCACTGACACTTGTCCTCACTTTGTATTGCAAAATCTTCATTTCCACTGAAACACACCAACACACACACACACACACACACACAATTGTTTGGTGTATCCTTAGAAGGTCCCATGTCTGCTCTTAATGAAGTCTTTTTTGCTATTTTGTGACATCCTCCATGTTAGTTTTCTGCCTCTCTCAAACAACTTGAATCACTTGCACAATGGCCAACATTGATTATTCTGAGGACAGTTTAGAGTACTAACTTCAAAATTTCCAGGCTTGCTGTTATTGAGATTTTATAAAATATCAAGGCATTGCTGAAATCCTCATGTTCTACACCTTGCAAATAGGTGAAGAATGACTTTCTCCTCAAGTTTGGGTTATAATAGATTACCTGGACCTGAGCTGTTGTTCTTGTTTCCTAATACTGGGGAGACAGGTCCACCAATTTATCCCAAAGTCTAGTCCTCTGGGTTGGGCCAGGGGATCAATACAGAACTCTGTCTATTCTCATAATTCTTTTTCTTTCCAACACACACACTCATCTAATAAATTGTTTCCATGCTTTTCTCTTTGCCAAATATTTAAATTTAAATGTAAAAGTAATACATTCAATTGCAGTAAGTGGGACATGAAAAACTATATAAGCTCAATTTCTAAACTTGTAAAAACTCGGTACAATCTCTCTTATAAATATATGAAGTCATATATAGAAAGGTAGATAGCTAATTAGTTTTATTTTTCCTCGAATGGGTCTGCACTTATTTTTAATAAATTATTTTTTAATAAATTATTTTTATATAATGGACATATTTTAATAGGTCATGAAAATTCATGTTTTGATTAGTAACTTAATCATATCTCTCCGTAGACACTCATATTATTTAAACTGGGTTATATCTGGTACCATAATCAATAATATTATATTAAAAACTACAACCATCTACATGTATGTGTGAGTGTCTAAGGAGACCCAATAAAAAATGTTTTATTATACACTGTCCCTTTGTTTCTTTTATTTGTTAGAAAAAAAAATGATATTCTCAAAAATGTTTTTTCTGTCCCACATGTTCCCAAACCCAAAATTACTTATCCGAGTGGGTCTTCTGCAATGAAATAAACAGATTGCCCTGGAAAAATCTCAGTTTTATTTATGAAACATAAAGATAAGCCATATGAGAAGGGGGAGAGAAAATTTATAGTGATTTTGTATGTGAGGAGGAATTGAGATTTATGGTCAAAGAGACTGGAAGGTTTAAAAACATTGAGAAGAAGAAAATTTCAAAAATATTTCCTATGATTATTTATGAATTGGAAACCTTTTAATGTACTTTTAGAAGAAATACACTAAGTTATTTTAATAAACATGTGTTTTTTATGATACTGTCTTAATTTTGATGTTTTTAAGATTCCAGGATATATACATTTCCTGTATTATAATTTCCTTGTGTTTCTACATAAGTGAGTGGCTAAAATGGGATTCCCATCCCAACATGAGTGTTACTTAGGTTCATTTCAATGTCATGATACATATTTAACATAAATTTACTTACTAAGGCCATATCCCTTCAGAAATGTATGCTAAATTGTAGGATTAGCCCTGATAAAATGGATATACATAATAATATGGCATACTTATAATTTAATAATCAAAAACTTTAATGTAATATTCAGTGATGACAATAATTCATTGACAAGCGATAAGCCATTGATTAAAAGAAGTTACATTTACTGGATTATAATTTCAATAGACTCTTTACATTTTACAAATGAAAACTAATATAGTTTATAAAAATGGCATAATTTTTTTGCACTATCAAGGACTGAGAATTAAGTATATTTCTGTTATGAAAATATGCTGAGGTACTGTATAGCTTAATCTTTAAAGCATATTTTACTATAGAAGATTACTTCTGTTAATACTGAGAGCTACCCAATATTTCAGTTCCTAAATACAATTGAAAAATCCAATAAATTTTAAACCAATAGTGTTCATCCAAGAACAATAAATTATTATACAAATTTGTGTTATATATTACTTCTAAATTCTAATGCTGGTTAGTAATTTCCTGTTCCAAGTAACAAAAAACAAATGAAAAAGGAGAAATCAATGATTTCTTATCTTAAATAAATCTTAGATCCCTCCAACGTGTTGTCAGAGGTTTATAGAATTTTAAGCTATACATCTGGCTGCTGTCTTAAATGTCTGCTAAGCTAAATCCCTCACTCTATACATGAAGACAGTAGCCTCTAAGAAAGGAAAGCGGTGTTATGCAAAAGAGATCTTACCTTCTAGTTTTGTTTTATTAACTGATTTATCTCAGTAAAAACAACTAGTAAGTCAGAGTCATAGTCATACCTTTGTCTTCTAATTCCGAGTTTTTGTTGTTTTCATTTACTGGGTCATATCCGAAACATATTATATTAAGTCATAGCATGGTTGGTTAATTTGGAAGCAGTTGTGACAGGCACACACACATACACACACACACAAAAGAGTAACATGGTAAAAGAAATGTCTATTTCATAAAGCTTATATAGAAAAAAGGCTTATGAAGATGATATACCTTGCCTAGCAAAAGGATAGAAAAAAATACACTGAATGTCTTTAAATATTGAGCTCTATGTAGCAATACCAATTAGTTCAAGCTCATAAATAAAATAGTACTATGGAAAAAAATAAAAATTTTCACTATCAGATTAACTTTTCTTTAATTATTAGATTCTAGTTTTGATAAGATTTATAGCTATATTTACCATGTCTACCATGAAATAACATTCTCTGAATTTCTGTTTTGTTTTCAATGTTGTCAGCAATCTCTGACAGAACTAAAATTTACCAACACTGAGTTAACCATAATAAAAGGATTTATAAGCAGAAAAAAATCACAGGACACATTAAGAGACCAATGTTTACAAAAGAAGGGTACCCTTGTAAGGAGTCAGAACAGGGGCTCTGGTGCTTTGCAAATGCTGTCAGCCACCAACCTCCTTGGAGTTCTCTTTCATTCATTAGGACTCTGGATCTGGTTCAGTGACTTGAAGTACCTAGACTAGAACATCGTCTTACATGTGGTAGTCACCCAAATATTTGTTAAATGAATCAATGAGTACAGATCATATCCTCTGGGTGCTAGCTAGTATAGCCTTGAAAACATATCAGTGACAATCCCAGTAAACTTAACCTCTTTGGAGAACATCGTAGCACATACAATTTGATCAGACACAGTGTATAATGAGTCAAACCCTGTTTTTGATGTTTGCTGACAGTTTTTAAGCCTCATCTCACCCACTTCCCCTTTGTCTCACATCTGGGCAACCTGATAATAAAACCTGGATGCTCCTTGCTTTGACACAAGTGGTAGTTTCAAACCACACATGCCCCTTCCATAGCATAGGAATCCTTAGCACAGCATTACCCACTAAACACTATAGAAACCTCAAACCAGTCTCCCATCCTTGCACTCGTAAGCTATTTTAAGACCAGCTTAGATCTGCCCTTATCAGGAGCCTCAATATGTGAGTAATAAAACTTTTCATACCTTCTTGGTTTGTGTGTAGTGTCATCTGTCTTGATATCTGAAACAAATTTTGAGTGGGGGTCTATTCTTCCCTATAGCATGGTCACAACAGAGTATAGACCAGAAGATACATCTGTAACCTGCTGCTTCTTGGTGCATACACTGAACTCACCCTAGTCCCTGACCTTTCATTAGGACTGCTTGCTCAATTATGCTTTAAATTCCCACTAAATCCAAATATTCTTTCAAGAAATTCTTTTGTTCACTTAAGTTAGCCACAGTCTGAATCTTTTACTTATATTCTATATCTCAGTTGATTTATATGCAATTTGTTCTTTCTTCTTTTTTGTGGTTTTCATATTTTAAAAGTTTTATTTATTATTCTGTAATCAAAAGTCAAACACATATTCTAATATGCATATTTTAAATTTATTATGTGTAACTGTGATGGTTAATGTTATTTGTCAATTTGACAGGGCCACAGAATGCTCAGGTATTTGGTGACACATTATTCTGCATGTGTCTGTGAGGGTGTTTTAGATGAGATTAGCATTTGAATCAGACTGAGTAAAGCAGGTTACCCTCCCTACCTAAGGTGGATGGGACTCATTCATCAGCTGCAGGCCTGATCAAAACAAGAAGGCTGATCCTTTTGCAAGTAAGAGGGAACTCCTGTCTGACTGCTTTTATCTGAAACTGGTTTTTTCCTGCCTTTGAATTCCAACTGAAACACTGGTTGGTTTTTCCTGGGTTTCAAGCTTGCTGACCTTTGACTGGAAGTTATACCATCAGCTCTCCTGGATCTTCAGCTTGCTGACTGCAGATCTTGGAATTTGCCAGCCTCCCTATTGTGAGTATATATATATATATATATATATAGTGTTTCTTTGGAGAACCCTGAGTAATTCAATACTTTTCATATTTTTCCTATTTTCCTGTTTACTATATTTCCTGTTTACTAAGTCATTTGTAAAAATTAAGAGAATTAAACATTGATGAAAAAAGTATAGCTATAGAATTGGCTGCTGAGATAAAGTTATTTAAATGTCAAAATCAAGAGAGCTGAAATCTAGAGACTGGAGTTGAGAAGCCATATACTGCAGGATTCCATATCTGATATTTAAAAAACATTTTCATGATGCTTGAATTTGAACAACATTTCAGATAAGTGTGTATAATATTTGAAAGCCTATTCCCTCAAAAGTCCACTGAATGTTAGTGTACTAATAGCATATAGCTACTTCAGAGGAATGAAGTAACTAGGGTTAGGTGTCCTCCATATGTAATGTTCCAAGGATTGCTTATATAAAAACTATTGCATATTTCCCTACTGGTTTGTTATTTTATTTACTTACAAGGAATACCATATGATGTTCTGTACAATTAAAGCCCAGTTTTAATTAAAACCCAATATTACGCTTGAATATAAAATACTGCTACACTCATAGTTCTCATTAAAATGTACATATTTTAACTAAAATTTTCGCTCATCCCACTCCTTATGATCTGCCAAGTCATGTGCTGTCACTGTTACCTGAGTCATTCAGATGTTAATAACAGATGTCAATTTTAGGAATTACTCCTAAATTTGTTTTAGTACTGTGCCTATAATGAAAGTACCATAGAAAATACATTTTTCAAGTTTTGCAACTCATTGGGCATATATTATCAATAAACTTCAGCTATTTGCATATTTTACAAGTAGACCATTTTCTCCACCAGAATATAGTGCTAGATTCTTTACTTGGAATTATCAAAGTAATTACTATGTTATTACCAATATTCATGAACTCACTCATGAACCAAAATATACTACTTATATTAACTCACTTGTAACATAAGCTGCTATTTAGTTTTAAATCCATTAGAAAATAAAGATAAATGCATTCATTTTGCACTACAGAGAAGCACATTTTAGAAAATGCACAGAGTAGCTGCACATGGTTTACCCTTATGTAAAGAGACAGATCAATTGAGAATAGTCACAAGATAAAATGATAATCTATGTACTTTACTCAAAGCTTCATTTTATCTTGTGACTCTTTTATTTATTTAATGTTTCCTCCAAAATTTGCTATCCAAACTCTGTACAGTGCACTTTAACACTTAGTTATGGATACTGACAACATAAAAAATAAATAATAAGAAATCTCAATATGTAACCTCCACAATCAAACCTAGCTCATAAACTGCTGGATATTAATGTCATCAGAAGTGGCTTTCCTCACTTACCAGCATAAGTTTCAAGAGCTAGACTGTGGTTTTCCTTGCCTCTGCAATATTGAAAGCATATGTCAAGAGGGAGTATCCATCAGTGACAAAAAGTTGAAGCAGAGTGCCCTTGCTAACTCACAATAAACATGTGGCTGCTGAGATATGCAGGTTGTTTATTACAACAACAGAATCTGTCCAATACTGGTTTATGTACCTTTCTGGATGTTTTATACCTAATTCTCACAATAACACTGTGAGGTAGAACCTGTAAATGAAGAAAACCAACTTCCTGCTTTGAAGGAGATTAAATATAGAATCAATTTTCATTTGTAGAATCGATCTATTCTGTAACACAGTATGCAATATAATACAGCTATGTCAAGAGAACTGAGTGAAAGAATAGCAGGGATGAGGGGGACCTTCAAGATGGCAGAGGAGTAAGATGTGGAAATCACCTTCTTCCTCACAAATACACCAAAAATACATCTACATGTGGAACAACTCCTACAGAACACCTACTGAACGCTGGCAGAAGACCTCAGACTTCCCAAAAGGCAAAAAACTCCCCACGTACCTGGGTAGGGCAAAAGAAAAAAGAGACAAAAGAATAGGGATGGGACCTGCCCCTCTGGGAAGGAGCTGTGAAGGAGGAAAATTTTCCACACGCTGGGAAGCCGCTTCACTGGTGGAGATGGGGGGTGGTGGGGGGAAAGCTTTGGAACCATGGAGGAGAGCACAGAACCAGGGGTGCAGAGGGCAAAGTGGAGAGATTCCCACACAGAGGATGGGTGCTACCAGCACTCACCAGCCTGGGTCTGCTGGGCTTGTCTGCTCATCCCCAGGGGCAGGTGGGGGCTGGGAGCTGAGGCTTGGGCTTCAGAGGTCAGATCCCAGGGAGAAGATTGGGGTTGGCTGCATGAACACAGCCTGAGGGGGCTAGTACACCACAGGTAGCCTGGAGGGAGTCCGGGAAACACTCTGCACCTGCCTAAGAGGCAAGAGACCATTGTTTTGGGGTGTGCAAGGAGAGGGGATTCCTTCCCTGTCTGCCCACAGAAGGCAGAGCACCACCGAAATGAGCTCCAGAGACAGGAGCAAGCCGTGGATATCAGCTTGGACACCAGAGACGGGCATGAAATGCTAACGCTGCTGCTGAAGCCACCAAAAATCCTGTGTGCAAGCACAGGTCATTATCACATGCACCCCCCCCACCTCGCCCCAGAAGCCTGTGCAGTCCGCCACTGCCAAGGTTCCATGATGCAGGGACAACTTCCTCACGAGAACACACAGCATGCATCAGGCTGTTGCAACGTCGTGCCGGCCTCTGCTGCCAGCCGCCCCAGGCTTGCCTCACATTCCAATTATAACTACCGTACCCCTCCCTACCCCCAGCAAGAGTGAGCCAGTGACCCCTAATCAGCTGCTGGTTTAACCCCATCCTATCTGGGTGGGAACAGAAGCCTGAGGGCAGAGGTGGGGCCAAAATCAAAGCTGAACTCCAGGAGCTGTGCGAACAAAGAAGAGAAAGTGAAATTTCCCAGCACAGAATCAGGAGCAGCAGATTAAATCCCCACAGTCAATTTGAGGTAAACTGCATCTGTGGAATACCTGAAGGGACAACAAACCAACCCAAAATTGAGGCAGTGGACTTTGGGACCAAATGTAGACTTGGGGTTTGCTGTCTGTGACTGAACTGTTTCTGATTTTTATGTATCTCTTAGTATAGTTTTTAGCACTTGTTATCATTGGTGCATTTGTTTATTGGTTTGGTTGCTCTCTGTTCTTTTTTTAATTACTTTTTTTAATTTCAATAATTTATTTTAAAAAATTTAATTTTAATTATTTTATCGTATTTATTTATTCTATATATATATTTTTTTCTTTTCTTTCTTTCTTTTTTTTTCTCCCTTTTCTTCTGAGCCATGTGGGTGACAGGGTCTTGGTGCTCTGGCCTGGCGTCAGGCCTGAGTGTCTGATGTGGGAGAGCCGAGTTCAGGACATTGGACCACCAGAGACCTCCTGGCCCCATGTAATATCAATCAGCTAGAGCTCTTCCAGAGATCTCCATCTCAATGATAAGACCCAGCTCAACCAAACAGCCAGCAAGCTCCAGTGCTGGATGGCCCACGCCAAACAACTAGCAAGACAGGAACACAATCCCACCCAGAGCACAGAGGCTGCCTAAAATCATACTAACTTCACAGACACCCCAAAACACACCACTAGACACAGCCCTGCCCATCAGAAAGACAAGATCCAGCCCCACATACAAGAACACAGGCAGGAGTCCCCTCCACCAGGAAGCCTACACAACGCACTTAACCAACCTTAGCCGCTGGGAGCACACACCAAAAACAACGGGAAATACGAACATGCAGGCTACAAAAAGAAGACCCCAAAGACAGTAAGTTACGGAGAATGGGAAGACAGAGAAATATGCAGCAGATGAAGGAGCAAGGTGAAAACTCACCAGACCAAACAAATGGACAGGAAACAGGAAAGTTACAGGAAACTTTTTTATCTGAAAAAGATTTCAGAGTAATAATAGTAAAGATATGCAAAATCTTGGAAATAGAATGGAAGAAATAAAAGAAACATTTAGGTCCTTGTTGGACCTAGAAGAACTAAAGAGCAAACAAACAATGATGAACAACACAATAAATGAAATTAAAAATTCTCTAGAAGGAATCAATAGCAGAATAACTGAGGCAGAAGAACGGATAAGAGACCTGGAAGATAAAATACTGGAAATAACTAGCACAGAGCAGAATAAAGAAAAAAGAATGAAAAGAATTGACGACAGTCTCAGAGACCTCTGGGACAACATTAAACGAATGAACATTTGAATTATAGGGGTCCCAGAAGAAGAAGAGAAAAAGAAAGGGACTGAGAAAATATTTGGAAAGATTATAGTTGAAAACTTCCCTAACATGGGAAAGGAAATAGTCAATCAAGTCCAGGAAGCGCAGAGAGTCCGATACAGGATAAATCCAAGGAGAAACATGCCAAGATGCATATTAATCAAACTATCCAAAAATTAAATACAAAGAAAAAAAATTAAAAGCAGCAAGGGAAAAGCAACAAATAACATACAAGGGAATGTCCATAAGGTTAACAGCTGATATTTCAGCAGAAACTCTGCAAGCCAGAAGGGAGTGGCAGGACATATTTAACGTGATGAAAGGGAAAAAACTACAAGCAAGATTACTCTACCCAGCAAGGATCTCATTCGGATTTGACAGAGAAATTAAAACATTTACAGACAAGCAAAAGCTAAGAGAATTCAGCACCACCAAACCAGTTTTACAACAAATGCTAAAGGAACTTCTCTAGGCAAGAAACACAAGAGAAGGAAAAGACCTACAATAACAAACCCAAAACAATTAAGAAAATGGTAATAGGAACATACATATTGATAATTACCTTAAATGTGAATGGATTAAATGCTCCCACCAAAAGACATAGAATGGCTGAATGGATACAAAAACAAGACCGGTATATGTGCTGTCTACAAGAGACCCACTTCAGACCTAGGGACACATACAGACTGCAAGTGAGCAGATGGAAAAAGATATTCCATGCAAATGGAAATCAAAAGAAACATGGAGCAGCAAACCTCATATCACACAAAATAGACTTTAAAATGAAGACTATTACAAGAGACAAAGGATACTGCATAATGATAAAGGGATCAATCCAAAAGAAGATATAACAATTGTAAATATTTATGCACCCAACATAGGAGGACCTCAATATATAAGGCAAATGCTAACAGCCATAAAAGGGGAAATCTCGGCAGTAACACAATAATAGTAGGGGACTTTAACACCCCACTTTCACCAATGGACAGATCATCCAAAAAGAAAATACTTAAGGAAACACAAGATTTAAATGACACAATAAACATGACAGACTTAATTGACATTTATAGGACATTCCATCCAAAAACAATAGAATACACTTTCTTCTCAAGTGCTCATGGAACATTCCCCAGGATAGATCATATCTCTGGTCACAAATCAAGCCTTGGTAAATTTAAGAAAACTGAAATCGTATCAAGCATCTTTTCCAACCACATTGCTATGAGACTACATAACAATTACAGGAAAAAATCTGTAAAAAATATGAACACATGGAGGCTAAACAATACAGTAGTAAATTACCAAGAGATCATTTAAGAAAACAAAGAGGAAATTTAAAAATACCTAGAAAGAAATGACAATGAAAACATTATGACCCAAAACCTATGGGATGCAGCAAAAGCAGTGCTAAGAGGGAAGTTTAGAGCAATACAATCCTACTTCAAGAAACAAGAAACATCTCAAATAAACAACCTAACCTTACACCTAAAGCAATTAGAGAAAGAAGAACAAGAACACCCCAAAGTTAGTAGAAGGAAAGAAATCATAACGATCAGATCAGAAATAAATGAAAAAGAAATGAGGGAAATGATAGCAATGATCCATAAAACTAAAAGCTGGTTCTTTAAGAAGATAAACAAAATTGATAAAACATTAGATAGAATCATCAGGAAAAAAAGGGAGAAGACGCAAATCAACAGAATTAGAAATGAAACAGGAGAAGTAACAACTGACATTGCAGAAATACAAAGAATCATGAGGGATTACTATAAGCAACTATATGCTAATAAAATGGACAACCTGGAAGAAATGGACAAATCCTTAGAAAAGCACAAACCTGCCAAGACTGAATCAGGAAGAAATAGAAAAAATAAACAGAATAATCACAAGCAATTAAATTGAAACTGTGATTAAAATTCTTCCAACAAACAAAAGCCTAGGACCAGATGGCTTCACAGATGAATTCTAACATTTAGAGAAGAGCTAACACATATCCTTCTCAAACTCTTCCAAAATGTAGTAGAAGGAGGAACACTCCCAAACTCATTCCAGAAGGCCACCATCACCCTGATACCAAAACCAGACAAAGATGTCACAAAAAAGAGAACTACAGACCAATATCACTGATGAATATAAATGCAAAAATCCTCATCAAAACTCTAGCAAACAGAATTCAACAGCATGTGAAAAGGATCATACAACATGATCAAGTGCGGTTTATCCAGGAATGCAAAGATTCTTCAGTATATGCAAAACAATCAATGTGATACACCATATTAACAAACTGAAGGATAAAAACAGTATGATAATCTCAATAGATGCAGAAAAAGCTTTCGAAAAATTTCAACACCCATTTATGATAAAAACTCGCCAGAAAGAAGGCACAGAGGGAACTTACCTCAACATAATAAAGGCAATATATGACAAACCCACAGCCAACATCATTCTTAATGGTGAAAAACTGAAATCATTTCCTCTAAGAGCAGGAACAAGACAAGATTGTCCACTCTCCCCACTATTATTCAACATAGTTTTGGAAGTGTTAGCCCCAGCAATCAGAGAAGAAAAAGAAATAAAAGGAATCCAAATCAGAAAAGAAGAAGGAAAGCTGTCATGGTTTGCAGATGACATGATACTATACATAGAGAATCCTAAAGATGCTACCAGAAAACTACTTGAGCTAATCAATGAATTGGGTAAAGTAGCAGGATACAAAATTAATGCACAGAAATCTCTTGCATTCCTATTCACTAATGATGAAAAATATGAAAGAGAAATTAAGGAACCACTCCCATTTACAATTGTAACAAAAAGAATAAAATACCTAGGAATAAACCTACCTAAGGAGATAAAAGACCTATATGCAGAAAACTATAAGACACTGATGAAAGAAATTAAAGATGATACAAACGGATGGAGAGATATACCATGTTCTTGGATTGGAAGAATCAACATTGTGAAAATGACTATACTACCCAAAGCAATCTACAGATTCAATGCAATCCCTATGAAAGTACCAATGGCATTTTTCACAGCACTAGAACAAAAAATTTCACAATTTGTATGGAAACACAAAAGACCCCAAGTAACCAAAGCAATCTTGAGAAAGAAAAACGGAGCTGGAGGAATCAGGCTCCTGGACTTCAAACTATACTACAAGCTACAGTAATCAAGACAGTATGGTGTTGGCACAAAAACAGAAATATTGGTCAATGGAACAGGCCAGAAACCCAGAGATAAACCCATGCACATATGGTCACCTTATTTTTGATAAAGAAGGCAAGAATATACAATGGAGAAAAGACAGTCTCTTCAGTAAGTGGTGGTGGGAAAACTGGACAGCTACATGGAAAAGAATGAAATTAGAACACTCCCTAACACCATACACAAAAGTAAACTCAAAATGGATTAAAGACCTAAATGTAAGGCCAGACACTATAAAACTCTTAGAGAAAAACATAGGAAGAACACTCTTTGACATAAATCACAGCAAGATCCTTTTTGACCCACGTCCTAGAGAATTGGAAAGAAAAAGAAAAATAAACAAATGGGACCGAATGAAACTTAAAAGGTTTTGCACAGCAAAGGAAACCATAAACAAGTCAAAAAGACAAGCCTCAGAATGGGGAAAATATCTGCAAATGAAGTAAATGACAAACGATTAATCTCCAAAATATACAAGCAGCTCATGCAGCTCAATATCCAAAAAAAAAAAGCAACCCAACCCAAAAATGGCCAGAAGATTTAAATAGACACTTCTCCAAAGAAGACATACAAATTGCCAACAAACACATGAAAGGATGCTCAACATCACTAATCATTAGAGAAATGCAAATCTAAACTATAATGAGGTATCACCTCACACCGGTAAGAATGGCTATCATCAAAAAATCTACAAACAATAAATGCTGGAGAGGGTGTGGAGAAAAGGGAACCCTCTTGCACTGTTGGTGGGAATGTAAATTGATACAGTCACTATGGAGAACAGTATGGAGGTTCCTTGAAAAACTAAAAGTAGAACTACCATATGACCCAGCAATTCCCCTATTGGGCATATACCCTGAGAAAACCATAATTCAAAAAGAGTCATGTACCACAATGTTCACTGTAGCACTATTTACGATAGCCAGGACATGGAAGCTACCTAAGTGTCCACTGACACATGATTGGATAAAAAGATGTGGCACATATATACAATGGAATATTACTCAGCCATAAAAGGAAACGAAATTGAGTTATTTGTAGTGAGACGGATGGACCTATAGTCTGTCATACAGAGTGAAGTAAGTCAGAAAGAGAAAAACAAATACCACATGCTAACACATATATATGAAATCTAAAAAAATTGTTTTGATAAACGTAAGGGCAGGACAGGAATAAAGATGCAGACGTAGATAATGGACTTGAGGATTTGAGGAGGGGGCAGTGTAAGCTGGGACGAACTGAGAGAGTTGCATGGGCATATATACACTACCAAATGTAATATACATAGCTAGTGGGCAGCAGCTGCATCACACAGGGAGATCAGCTCGGTGCTTTGTGACCACCTAGGGGAGTGGTATAGGGAGTGTAGGAGGGAGATGCAAGAGAGAGGGGATATGGGGATATATGTATACATATAGCTGATTCACTTTGTTATACAACATAAACTAACACAACATTGTAATGCAATTATACTCCAATAAAGACGTTAAAAAAATAAAATAAAATAAATAATTTACTAGTGACAAAAAGAAAAATGAATAGCAGAGATGCCTTCAAAGAAGAAGCAATATTTGAATTGGACCTATAAAGATCAGTAGAAGTTTTTTCAGATGAAGTGTAGGAGAACATTCTTGGCAATAACAATAATATAAGCACAATACCATCAACGAAGAGTGTGTGTTCATTTTATAAAATGCATATTGATGAGGTGATACATGAGGTGATACATGAGGTTGGGTTTACCTTACAAAACTTATAAACTATAATCAAATAGGATTACAGATTGTTCCACTAATTATTATACATCAGATTATATTTTATGGGGATGAAAGAAAATGTAAGGATATCAGCTAATTCTACATAGATATTGCTGAGTTTTAGCATTATTAGGTTCAAAAGATGGTAGAGTACATTAGAAGTATGAGAACCATAATCTATTATTGGACACAGAATCCTTTAAGACTTTAATAAGTTTTTTTCTCTGTTGAAAGTTCCCTTTTTCCCTAATTTTTCCTTTCTTGCATTCCATCCTATCGTCTTTAAAATTCTGAATTCATAATGAATATTAAAGTTAAGAAAGGGTTCTTTTTCTTTAATATGTAGCATATTTATTTTTATTCATTTCCAGCCCAACCTCCACTCCTATTATAAGTCCTTGTTTTTATGGTCTGAAATTTAATAATGAGTCTCTTCCAAAGAGCCTTCTTATTTACAAACTTTCATATCTGAATAAATCTTACCCAAAGAAACTAGATTCCTTAAACTAAAATACTGCTGTGTTTAAGTGGCTTCTCTGCCTGAAATATTAAAATAGGTCAGTAACTATTGACTTAAGACTGGATCACTTTATTTATAGCCAAAGTTCTATATAAATTAGCTCAACACACTACTTCCTTTTAGGTCATTTAACTTTAGTAAAATTATTATTTGTTTTTCCCTTTGTAGTTTCATGATTTTCCAAATTTGTTCCCATCTGTTATATTACCTGTATTACTAGAGTTAGTTACCACTATCTTTAAGTTGTAATTCTTACAACCCTCAAAGCCAACCAATTTTCCTCAGTAGTATCCTTATGAAGAAATGATTTCTCAAGGAGTCTACCATATAGTGGTGTTGGTGTAATAAAAAAAACAAACTTGACTCCACATTGAATCTATTCCTTTAGCTCTTTTGTGCTCTGTTGCTTGTGCTTAGTCATGCTGGCTCTGCACCTTTTGTAAAAGATTGTTGTACATAGCCCGAAATATACAAGATAGCCTATTCTCAAGGCTGTGACCTCTAAAGGTATAACACTTTTCCATTCACATAGAGATAAAAAGTTGCAGAACACCTTTCTTCTCTAGGCAGAAAAGAAAAGGCCACAACTAGAAATAAGAAAATTACAAAATGGAAAAGTTCACTGATAAAGGCAAACATACAATAAAAGTAGGAAATCATTCACACACAAAGCTTGTAGGGAGGTTAAAGACAAAAGTAGTAAAATCATTTGTATCCACAATAAGCAGTTAAGAGATACACAAAACAATTAGATGTAAAATATAATATCAAAAACAGTAATTGTGAGGGAAGGAGAGTACAAATGCAGAGTATCTAAAATGCATTTGAAATTAATATATCAGCAACTTAAAACAAGCATGTATAAATACAGATTCCTATGCAAAAACCTCATGGTAACCACAAAACAAAAATCTATAATAGATATACACACAAAAAAGAAAATGGAATCCAAACGTAACAGTAAAGATAGTCATCAAATCACGAGAGAAAAGAACAAAAGAAGAAAGAGTGAAAAAAGACCTACAAAAACAAATCCAAAACAATTAACAAAATGGAATAAGAACATACATATGGATAATTACCTTTAATGTGAATGAAGTAAATGCTCCAACCAAAAGACACAGACTGACTGAATGGATACAAAAACAAGACCAGTATATTTGCTGCCTGCAAGAGGCTCACTTCAGATCTAAATAAAATAAGTGATAATTGTCTTTTTCAGAGGTAGGCAAACTATGGTCCATGGGACTGACATCTGTTTTTGTAAAAAAAATTTTATTGGAACACATACACATCTATTCATTTCTGTATGGTCTGTGGCTGATTTTGAAATACAACAGCACAGTTGAATAGATGTGGCAGAAACTATATGGCACATGAACTTAATATATTTTATATCTGGTCCTTCAAGAAAAACTTTCCAAGCACTGGTCTACTGAATTTGGCAATTTGGAGATGATTGCTATTTCAATTATATGGAGAGAATATGATTGAGACTGCAGTATATCTGTCCATTTTGGCTTTTTATAACTATTATTCTACAGAACAGTAAAAATATGATGGACAAAATATTTTATTAAATTCTAATATTTAATATTTTTGCTCATGTTAAATTAGAATCTTCACA